>NW_020175666.1:604526-616784 GCF_003031525.2 Neophocaena asiaeorientalis asiaeorientalis
AGTTGGGAGCCTCCTCTTTCCCTGGCATTTTTACATGGATGAAAATAAATATCAGTTCTTATGGGACAGGGATAATATATAACTCTTCCCATTTTACAGATGAGAAAATTGAGGCATGAAAAGCAGAAGGAAATGGAACTCAGTTTTTTAAATTGAAAAAGATCACAGACGCTAGAAACTTAGGGTCAGTATCTGACACCTAATCCTCGTTGCCTCTTACTGAACTGAGTAAAGGTAACTGGGGCCCTTTAGTCCTCACCTATGACTTGGCTCTGTTTGTGTTTTGTGGGCAGGTGCCTTGGGTGGACCAGGGGCTAAAGTCCCGTATTGAATTAAATTATATGTCACTGTATCCTTTAGTATCAAGTACATCATCTAATTTAAAAGATCTTATTACTTATTTTCCTTTATTATAAAAGTCTTTAGAGCATGCACACATACTCCTGTCAATCTGATATCAAATATTAGTAGAATTTAATATCTTATTTTTAGATGAGTAATACATATAAGTTGCTATGTTAATAGTACCCCCAATGAATCATTTTGCCCATGGGGTGACTACACTCTGTTTGGAGATGCCCCTTAGTCCACTGCCTTGTTAGATCAACACTCTTGAGTGATGAAGGCTCTTCGTGCTTTGGTCCAGTCCACTAATTGTCTTCTCACAGGTTGTGTCAGCCAGTGCAGAAAATCCCTCTGTAGCCTGTAAAGGGCTGCTGACAGAGGGCCTGGGGTACCTCCTCGCCAAGGTCGGGGAATCTCATTCCCTCATGGCTGCCTTCACTCAAGGTCAGGACTTGGAGCATCAGTGTATGAGGCCCTGAGTCCTGGGTTTTCTCTTTTCCTCCCAAGCCTCTTTGGTGAATTCCCCTTTTCCCAGTCTGAGCTCTGTTCCCCACCCAGCCCACTGTCAAACAGAAGCAAATGTTTTTGGCCCCACAATTAAACCTTCTTGCAGCAACTGTTGACTCTGGATACAGAGCGGTGCATTCCTCCCATACAAATTGCTGTCACCAGATATAAAGCACTAGTGACACCTCAGAGGTAGCTCCTTTAGCTACTCCTGCCCCCAGCATTCTGTCTTAGCCCCTTCAGTACACCCCGGTCCAGCTGGACGTTTGGGAAGAGGGTAAGAGCTTGCTGTCACTCCAGCTCTTCTCTCTTCTCTGTGACATGGCTGCCCTTCACAGGCTGTTGCTGCTCCTGTATCCTCTTTCTGTCCTTGGTGATGGGGGGTCCCTTTCCGATACTGTACAACCCCTCAGATAACACCTGCTTTCACTCTCCCCCAAACATCACAGGGCTCCCTAGGGCTCAGTTAAAGGATCTCTCCCCTCCCTGACCCTCCCACCTGAATCCTCAAATCATATTCCTTTAAGCTATTTCCCATGGAAAAATTGCCAATATCATTTGCATGTTTCAAGAATTGTACAGCTTTCACAACAAGCATGGTGGAACATGCACATCCTAACGCATTAATTTCTTGCTTCCTACTGGGGAGTGGAGGGGGAGGGATAGATGGAGGTATGATCCCTGAACTTCCAACTCCCTGTGAGGGGAGATTCCTAAGAACCCTCCCAGGTTCCTTGGTGGGACTGTTCGTTAGACCTGGTATCTTCAAACTGGGCCCATGGCTAAAGCCTCATATGCAAGATTCCAAAAGAGGGTGACACAAATCGAGTATCCAGATTGGCCCAATCCCGGGGGCCACTGTGTGGAAATAACTGAAGTCTTTTAACAGAGGTGTCTAGGAGAGCGATTAAAAGGGAATTGCAATTATTGAGCCCAGAGGTAACATTTCAGAACTGGCCCATAAATTCTGATTTGACATGAAATTTAAAACTCCCCAGTGGTCTCCAATGCCATATTAAAAGAGCTTTAATACTAAGAAGTAGAAATAATGAATGATAATCAGGGTATTGTTTCTAGGAGTAGGGGCAGCTCTGAGGGCCAGGCTGGCAGGGAACCACAGGTTTGCATTTGGTTGTGTTTTACATCCCTCACTTCACAAAAGAGCAGTGCAGGCAGGGAGGGTGGGCTTGGCAGAAGGGTGTTGAGTGAAAACCTGGCAGAGCCATTGCCCAGGGCACTCCAGCTCCAGCTCTGCTGAAAGCCACGGGTGCAGTTGTCTGTTGTCTGTTATGCAGCTGCTCTGCGCCAGGTCCTGCAGGGAGCAGCTGCTGGGTGAGGGCTGGCCCCGGAGCCGACTTGGACAGGCAGCATGGCTCCTAGGAAGAGCGCTGGGCGGAGAGTCCAGAGATCCTGGCTTGAGATCTGGCTTTTTCACTGGCTGGGGGTTTGGCCAAGTCACCTCACCTCTCTGCTCACGGCTCCTCTATTTCACTGACTTCCTCACAGGACTGTTGGAAGGACTACATGGTAGAATGAATAGGAGAGTGCTTTGAAAATATACGTTATAATAGATTTCTATTGTTTTGATATCTGGTACCTGCCTTGATGTGGTCGTTCTCCTCTGCACGTCTTTTAAGTTTGTTCCTTTACAATTCGTCGACAAAAATACAGCTAGATGATTCCTGAAGCTGCTTTCAGCTCCTGGATACTAGGGCGCTGGCAGTGCCCTGCACTGGATTGGCTGATGCAGGGAATGCTGGTCAACCCTCCCTAGGATTTGGTTCTGCACCTGCTGCCCCTTAGGGCGTTGTCTTCTCAAGCAGCTGCAGGACACCAGGGCTTTACATTAACTTGTAATCAATCGGAATCTCTCCGCCTTCCCACCCCTCTCTAATCCTCTTCCCACAAACTGTTTCCAAGCCAGGTTTTCCAGATCTCATAGGTTGTGGCTCAAAGCAGCAGATTGTTTAGAACCTGAGTGCAGGACCATCACATTTCCTGCAGCAAATTTTAACTGGTTTGGTTTCCAAAATTTAGAATCTGTAGTATTAGCCTTCCTACCAAGCTTGGTGTCATCAGTAGATCAGCCCCTATGAGATGAGATCATGAACACGTGGCTTCTAGAATGTCACAGGTCTGAACAAATGTTGATCCCCTCTCCGCCACCATTTCGGTCATGCATTAAAAACATGGAAGAGTCGTCAAAGGTCAAGGCAAAGCCCTTTCTCATTTCTCTTAGAGACACCTTTCAGATGGACCGAGCTCACTCAGTATGCCTCTTCAGATACGAGCGTTCAGTTTGCCGCAGACTCATCTACCAGAATATCAAGGGAAACACTGTCAAGTGGGTGCTTAAATCAAGATGCTCTGACTCTCACTTTCCCTTATCCTCCTAATCTCACACCCCTTCAGAAGAAAGTGTTTTCCAGGACGGGCTTTAGGTGAGCCTGTGTTGACTCTTGGAATCGCCGCATTCTTTTCTAAAAGTTCCAAAACTAATTCTTCAGCAACTTGTTTAGAATTTAACTGGGGTTAATATTTTTAAATTCAAAACATTTTCTGACTGACTCCTGATGTGAATAGAATCCTAAAAATACAGAATTGAGATCCTTGCATTTAAACCTAAAAATAAAATTGTCTATAAAAGGAAATCTAGTCAGATTAGCCTGGTTTCCTCTTATATAGAGAGCACATAACTATGCACTCCAACAGGACACTTCATAGTTTACGCTGGGTTGGTATAAAAATCTGACTTTGAACAACAATTAATGTGGCCACACAACATGTGGAGGTCCTGTTACATTAATCTGTAGCAAGTGTTTTAGCGGCAGGGCAAAGGGAGAATAACACAGGAATCCCACCCTCAAGGAATGTTTTAATTGTGAAGGCTAAAGAGGTGGCATGGAATAAGAAATAGATAAGCCCAAGGTGCATACAAGCAATTTCACTGAATTCAATAAACACTTACTGAGCATATTGTGTACCAGGCACGTGGTAGGTCCTGGATATAGATGAGACATAGATCCTGCCCTAAAGGGACTTATATTCACATGCTGAGACTGCTTAAGAAAACTCAAAGTCAGGGAGAGCCTAGCTCGGCATGGGACAAGATTAATTAGGAGGAAATCTGAAGGAAACAGAGGCAGGGAAAAGACAGTCCAAGTAGGCATCATGACACAAGGAAAAGCACGTCAGTCCTTCAGTTTCTGTCACCTGACTGCTCCAGAGTTTTAAAGTTCAAATCCCCAAGACGGAGACAATGGTAAAAGTGTCGAGAGAGAAGCGCAATTCAAGTTTAACAAGAAATAGATAACGTTACAGGTCAGGGAATCCGTTTCCAAATAAGACTTTCTTTTTGACAGTGTCCCTTTAAATGGTGTGACTCTGGGGACTCTTCCTCTCTCAGCATCTGCCACCCTACATAATAATTAGCCAGCGACACATTTTTCTTTGTTGTTCATTAAAGATTAATGAGGGGCAGAGCTTCAGGCCTGGTTAGATGGAGAAACCCTGAAGAGTTCATTTGAACCTTTCATATCTGTTCCTTTTGGAAATTCTGATGAACAGGTTTTCAGTACAACAATGCCGTCTGCCTTCTAACATCTAATAGGTCTTTGGTGGAAACTCAGACATTTCTGGCAGGTTGTCTCCCACCATCAGCTTAAAAGCACATGCATGAAAGGAGGCAGAACAGATGTTTGGAGCTCTGTAGTGGGTTGAGCACATTTCATGCCAAGGTGATGGGCATTTTCAGCAAAGTGTGTCTCCTTACTGTGCTAAGTTCCTAAAGAAACCTCAGGTAGAAATGCCAGGTAGCAAGGCACCACTGTGCAAACACAGCACGCCCTGGCTCATTTGGAGGCAAGTCCTCCTTTACCTATTTATCCTGTTCTAACTGCTGGATTTCTGCTTAGTTCTCCTCCTGCAGACAGCCTCACCGGGAGAGACTGTGAGGTGATAAAGGGAAGTTTATTTAACAAAAGGGATAAAAGAAAACTAATAGAAGTTTAAACACTTCTAGTTAAAAGTAAGCAGTTGAAAATAATGGAGAGAGGAATGATACAGAAGACTCTGGAATAATTAATGCCTTTCTGAAATTTAGAAGGCCCTGGCCCTTTAAGATTAGCACACACGAATGGATTCAGGCCGATTTAAATCTTGCTACACAGAATGATGCCTGATTTGGTCCACTTTCTGCTCTTTTCTGTCTTTCACTTTCTGAATTTGGCACTGTTTAGCATCTTGTACAACGCCCTGTACCCAGAGCAGCTCAAAATCCATTAATAGATGATGTTGATGATGCCAATAATCAGAGCTGAGAGCTGTGATTGTATTATAAGCAAAGCATTTGACTAATTGCAGAGCCAGCAAGGCCCAGAGTGACATTTCTCCATCCCTATCACTGATGAGCATGACCTTGGGACAAGTCACCCTCTACTGTTCCCTGGGGATGCAATTCAGGGAAGGCCATGGCACCTTCTACAGAAAAGGTCAAAGGAACAAACACCTCATTCCACCAAATATGCCTGTGCCTTCCCTAGGCTTCTCTGGGACTCTGACCTCCTGAAGCCCCTCTCCCACACCTCTTCACTCTCCATTCCTTCTGCCCAGAACCCCTTTGTACTGAGACTCCTTAGAATTTGAGGTGGAATGAAAATCTATGAGGCTATGAGCTGAACTGTTCCCAGCCCATTCTCAAGATTGCCTTCAGTAAATATGAGGTCCCTCTTAGGCTCAGGGGCCTCAGTCTGACAGATGACTTAACACTTCTGAAGTCAGGTCCAACCATCACTGATGGTTTCTCTACTCATCTGCAGAGTCTGCGCAGAGCTGAGATGGCTGCCCAATTCATGGACCTTCTGTATTATGAAATTAAAACAGAATTTTCAGGAGAGAACAGGCCTGAATATTGATGGGGAGGCAGAACTTCCTGCTCCCCCATCCGTGGCAGACTCTGATCTTGTCCATGCGTCAGCCGTCCCAATTAGCAGCACATCTGATTCTGTGCCTGGAGTCCACATGCATCACCTGTGCTCCTTGCTCAAGCCTGGGCAGGCAGAACTGTCCCTCAGCTCTCTAGGCAACACTTCCAGCTGCCTAGAATTCATAACTTTCTGATCTGAGGCAGTTCTTTATCTTCTTAGCAGACCATATTTTCCACCCAGGCTCAACCGTAAGCAAACCTATGAATTTGTCTCCTACGGGTGAGATGTGCAACATCCCAGATAAGGGCTTCAGGAAACCTGGCTTCTAATTCCACCTTTGCTGCTGTTCATAGTCAACATTTACTTAGTTCTAATTAGGTTCTAATTAGGATGTTGTGTTAAGCACTTCTACCAATTTTTTTCATTCAACCTTCACCATATGAGGTAGGTCTATCATGATGAGGAAACAGAAATTGAAGAAAGTTAGGTGATTTGCTCAAGGTCACCCAGCTAGTAACAGATGTAGAGTGTGAACCGAGGACTCAGGTCTGCTCAACTTCAAAACTACTGCTCTTAACCACTGCCTGTACTGCCTCCTGATCCATGTGGGACCAGGCAAGCTCCTTTGGGTCTCTGGGACTTGGTTTCTTCTTTATCTGCAAAATAGGGGCGTAGGTCTAGGCCTTCCCGAGGGACCTCCAGTTCCCACATGCTATAGATCAAGTCCTCACAACACCCTCTTTGACCAGCAGCCTTTTCCACCCACATTCCATTCAGAGCTTCCTGGGCTTGTGCCCTCTTCCTATGGGGCCGCTGACTTTTCTCTCCCCCACGTGCCATGTCATGGCAGCCCAGCCATCACATCGCCTGGCATCTCCTCCATCTTCCTCTGCCTCACCTTGGATGAGTGTAGATTTTAGAGAGCAGGTGAGCCAAACAAAGCCCAATACCTCATGGTGTGTCTTGGAAACCAAACAGTGACAGAGACCCTTAGGACTGGAGGCACAGAAACATGTATCACCATAGTCAAAGGAGGAAGAGCGAGCGGGCTCCGGGGTGGGGTCTGGGAAGATTCCTAGAGGCAAAAGTATCCAGGAAAAGACCTTGTTTATGGAACGTGCCAGGAGCTCCGGATGGGCGTGAGCCATACAGGGCAATGAGCCAACTGGAGCTCAGGGTGCTGCTGAGAGAGGAGCACACAAAATGTCTTAGCCTGGCCCTTTGGGAGACAAGTCCCTACCACCAGTCACCCTGAACTAATCTCTGCACTCTTAACCTGGAGTGTGGGGTTCCCTGGAGGAATAAGCGTGTGTTACAGGGACCCATAAAGTATCCTTTTTTTTACTTTAAAAAGGGCTCATACAATACTCTGATTTGAGAAATATTATCTAACCATTATATGTACTAATGACCTTGAGTGAGCCATTTCATCTCTCCTGGACTGGTTCTTCATGTTAAAAAAAAAAAAAAAGGAGGATGAGTGGATGAGATAATTTTTAGTTCTAGGGATTTCAGGCTGAGAAGACAAGCATTTAGGAGGCAGGCAGACCTTTCTGAGATCGCTGCCCCAGACAACCGGCTCAAGGTCACCAGTTTTGAGCAGGAAGATGCTCAGTTAGAAAACTGCTATTTTCTCTGGAATAGAATTGCCCAGGGAGAAGGAAACACACAAACAACCACATGGAGAGGCTGGTTTATTTCTGTGTCTTCCCCATCTCAACCTATCTTCTCTAAAGGAAAAGAAAATCAGGGACTCATTTAGTCGTTGTTTGCATTCTGGAGACAATGGAGATGCCATCTCATCGGTGAACAGTAATGCAAGTGGAGGAGAGGCACATACAGGTGGACCTGATAACATGCAACTCAAGGAAGAAAGCCCATATTTATTCTTGTGTCCTCTAAAATGTCACTTGTCTTTTCTCCACTTGTCCTCAATACATACTTCACCAGCAGCTTCAAGTAAGGTAAGAGGATAGGTCACCTTTCAATTTGCTTATCCGCCAGAATGAAGTGTTCTCTGAGGCCGTCGCTGACCTTTTTCTTTCTCCCTCTGCAGAGAGCGCGCCCATTCTCACAGGTTCAGTGCTGCTTTCTGTGCAGATGACTTTCAGATCTTCAGCTCCAGCTCTGATCTGATGGGTCACCTGGGCCACCAGCGCTGCACTTCCTGCTGCTTTGAACCATTTCTTCCCGGCTGTCCCCCACTACATGGTGCTCCCTTCAATCAGCCAGTCCTCCCATCCATTATTCTACATGTCTCCAGAGGGTAGGAAACAATTCACAGGCCCAGGGCTTCCCTGAATTGCTTTAATCAGAGAAGAGACCTTTGGACCTCCAGCCTTGTAATTACCACGATTGGCAGGGCCAATGGCTCTCCATCAGGCCTCATCCTCTTCTTTGGTACTTTGGGGCTGTGGCCTTATATTTTTGCTGACTTTTGCTTTTCATTGCTAAGGCTCTTCTCTGGGTTCTTGATTCCTAAGGGGCTTCCCACCTGCCTGCCTGCTCTGTCGGTGACCTATTTTGCTTGTTGAACCCTAGATCCTCCTGCCCACTTCTCTACTCCATTGCCCCTTTCTGGCTTCTCTGGCTGCCCATTCTCCAGGTGCCCTGTTGGCTGCTCATCTGTTCTCTGCTTGGAACTTGATTCAAGTCAAGTTCTTCGAGCCCCACCCTCTTGCCTGAGCCTTTATCTCAGTCACATGTATCATTAAACATATATTCAACCTTCAAAATCTGCAGCTCAGGAAACTTCAGAGTATGAGAAGAACACAAGGAAATCAAGGGGTTGAATCAGATGATCTCTAGGACCTCTTCCAGCCCTGAAATGCTATGATTTAACAGCACTGAGAAACCATTGCGGTAAACTCATTCACTTGAGAGATGAGAAACTGAGACCCAGAGAGATAAAGTAACTTGACCGCTTGGGGACTGAGCTGGGATTAGCATTTAGGTTTTCTGAGGCTTAACTCTTGCCAAAACTCTCCAGCTTTGCTGTTGTTGTCTCCCTCTCTCCCTGTAAATAGCCCTAGTTCAATCCCCTTGGCCGTCTGTTAGGTTGTTGTTTACTTGGAAATAAGAAGGAAAATAAAAGACCCTTGCTCCCAGGTCACCCCTTACACTAGCAGCTTCAAGATGGCAGTGGGAATGTGCAACCCACTTACGAGAACAAAGTGTTTTTAAGGACTAAGCACATTGATTGTGTGTGAGTGGCACCACTAATTACAAACAAGTCCTGTCTATTTATTAAAGCAAGCCCCTTTCAGACATTTCCCGCATGAAAACAATCCTTCCCCACAATTAGGGTAAATTAGTAAGGTTTCACTGAACTAATGAGACAATGTTTGTGAGGCTTGTCTTTATTTTTTCTAGGCTGTTTTGAGACAAGAGTCTATAATTGGGATTCTCAAACTGCCACATTCAAGGCATGAAAAGGGAGGTTATCAAAACCCCCAGTCACTTCAAAGAATGCCACTTGGAGGTGTGGCTCCAGGCCCAGGGACACGCATACACCTGCATGTCTGCACATGATATGGGCACACTCACACGTGCACATATATGCACCTCACACATATATACATACTTGTACAACAAAATCACATGTTTCTGTTCACAGTTAAGCTTCCGCTTCCCTCACTAACAAGTGACTATCCAGAATGCTATGGTGTTGACATGCTGGGTCTGAAATCCTACCTGATTCATGAAGGATAATACAATACAAATACAGCAAAATAATAGCAGGAAACTTTTATTGCAAACTCGACTTTTGTTAGCAACTATCTTCACAGCCTTCCACAGAATGTGTTATCTCCATTCAACTGGCACAGACATTGATGCCTAGTAACCCAAAGTGCGTGGTTAGTACGCTGAGCTGGCATTCAAACCCATAACCTTTCCACTCTGCCCCCAAAGCACATCCTTTATCCCTAGTCTAGTTCCTTCTGCTAAAGCTCTTTTTGGTCACCTAACCTGGCATGCTTTTCTCAAAAACTCTTTTTATCCTTTTGGCATAAGATGGAGTCTAAACTCAGGTCATTACCCTTTCCCCAGCCCCATCCTGATCCCTTAGATCCTTCAGATCTCTACCCTGCATCTCTACAAGAGACTGTGAGCAAGGAGTGACCTTAGGGTGGTGAATTACTTCTTCAATCCATTGGTTTGTAATGAGCAGGCTCCCCAGTCAGATTCACTGTTTTGAGACCCGAAGGCTGCAGGTCAGAAGTGGGAGGGTGGGATGGGTACAGAACCCGCTCTTCACAATCTCTGCCAGGTGCCTGAATGCCTATATGCCAATCCAACAAGAAGCCAGGGGCTTTGGGGAATGGGATTAGGGAATGGAACTCCAATTTGCAGGAGAGCCATCTTTTTAGCTCTTTCTTCCTGTACCTGATTTGTGATGTGAAATAGGACTAAGTCCCCTTTTAGCTTCTAGAAATATCAAATATGGCACCCAAGGGCCAGGCTTCAGAAGTTTAGTTTTGAGTTTTCCAGAAGCAGTTTTCCAAGGGATTAGCATGAGTTAACAGAAGATGGTTCAACAATAATCATTACGGGAGACAAGGGATTTTCAGAGGCTATCAGACTTTGGGGATAGTGTCAGGAAGCATGAATAACTCACTTCCGTGGAGCCACGAGGAAGAATATCAAGACTTCAGATCCAGTCTCAGGCTCCTTTTTGTCCTTTTGTCTCGATTCCCAGGATGCAATGTGATATACTACAGCAGTCAGAGGGATGAGGGTTCAAATTCAGATTTCATCCACCAATAGCTACCTGACCTTGTGCCAATTACTTAACCCCTCTAAAAGTCAGCTTTTCCACGTGTAAAATGGCATTAGACTATAAGCTCCACGTTGCACCTCCAATACCTGACTCAACACCTGCCTTGTAGTATGCAGTCAATAAATATTTGTTCATAAGACAAGAATTACTCCTGTTATAGATTCTCTCAGGTCAGGCAATGTTAGCATCCTTCCTTTGCTTTGTGAATCAACCTCTGAAACCCATTCTCCTTCCTTTCCTCAAAATTCCTGAATCTGTTCAAGAGGCAAACTTATACTTCAAAGTGATAGTCCTATAGATGCTACAAAGAACAAATATTCACAGACACATAGAATTTCATCCACAAAAGAGAGCCCTAGGGTTGAAAGGAGAGACCCTCTGTTCTAATCCCTTAGTTCACCAGACGAAGAGACTGATGGGGAAGGACCTGATTTGCCCAAGACCACACAGCTAGTGACAGAGTATATTAATTCCAAGGCAAGGCTCTTTCTTCTGATTAAGCAGCCTCTAGCCTACATCCCGTGATCACCAACTAGACAATTTCCAAGCCAGATAAAAAGCCCAGATATGACACCAGGAAGAGACTCTTCCCCAATGCTGTCCCATCCCTTGTGCTTTACATGCATAAGGAATGGAACTGCTGTGTTCTAGTCTTGCAGCTGCTAAGAATCATGGTCCCATGTACTGGAATTCAGCCGAATACCATGCTTAACATTGAGAGTTCACTAACCCTAGTGGCTGGGCTTTTAATTAGTATGCTTCAGGACATGTTTATTTTATGTATTTATTTGCCACAAGTTCAGTTGTAATTCTATTTGTGAAAATTAACAGAAGAGACCTCTAAGCTTCACAATCCTGGGGCACAGAACCCCTATAAGTTCTTGCTTCCTGGTTTTCTTCTCTTACCCTATACTCACAACCCACAAGAAGTGGTTTGCTTTTACTGGCTGGATTCGATTAGTCCTTAATTTGAGTAAAACCACAGAGAGCTAGATTTCCCAGTTCATGACCTTTGAGGCCTGAATCAACTCTGCAATTAAAAAATATTCACCTAGACCAGAAAGCAGTCAGCCTCTATGTGCTCTGGTTGGTCTAATTCCTGATGTTTTCCAACCTCTACACCTCAGTGCTCCTTGGGGATTCCTGGGACCAGAAAACCCAGCCTTTAGTTCCAAGCTTTTATACTCTACTCCCTTATAGTATTTTTTCAACCAAGAAGTTCAGAGAAAAAAAAAAAGCATAATTACTAACAGATATTTTATTACCTTGCTTTTCAAATCATATTACTAAGAAGTGAGTTTCTCTGCTTTGGGTGGCATAGGAAAATAGAGATTAGCGGTTAAGGGGAAGTTTGTCTAGTATTAACTGATTTGTTGATCACTCATTCGTTTGTTTGTTTGTTTGCTTTTTTGCAGTTCGCGGGCCTCTCATTGCTGTGGCCTCTCCCGTTGCGGAGCACAGGCTCCGGACGCGCAGGCTCAGCGGCCATGGCCCACGGGCCCAGCCGCTCCGCGGCATGTGGGATCTTCCCGGACCTGGGAAGCCCCATGTTGCATACTCTTAATAAATAATTTTTTAAATGATGAATGAATATAAAATGAATGAGTGATCGGGCTTCCCTGGTGGCGCAGTGGTTGAGAGTCCGCCTGCCGATGCAGGGGACGCGGGTTCGTGCCCCGGTCCGGGAGGATCCCACGTGCC
>NW_020175666.1:617738-632093 GCF_003031525.2 Neophocaena asiaeorientalis asiaeorientalis
CCCGTTGCGGAGCACAGGCTCCGGACGCGCAGGCTCAGCGGCCATGGCCCACGGGCCCAGCCGCTCCGCGGCATGTGGGATCTTCCCGGACCTGGGAAGCCCCATGTTGCATACTCTTAATAAATAATTTTTTAAATGATGAATGAATATAAAATGAATGAGTGATCGGGCTTCCCTGGTGGCGCAGTGGTTGAGAGTCCGCCTGCCGATGCAGGGGACGCGGGTTCGTGCCCCGGTCCGGGAGGATCCCACGTGCCGCGGAGCGGCTGGGCCCGTGGGCCATGGCCGCTGAGCCTGCGCGTCCGGAGCCTGTGCTCCGCAACGGGAGAGGCCACAGCAATGAGAGGCCCGTGAACCGCAAAAAAACAAAAACAACCCCCCAAAACAAGAGTGAGGTCCGCGACTCCTCTGTTCGGATGGATAACCAGGTGGAGTGAGTCGCCAGCAGAGGAGACTGCGGGTGACTCCCTTTCTGCTTTGTCACCCTTTATGACCCGCGTATGGTCTCAGCGCCCTTCACGGGAATGTCTTGCTTTGCAAAAAGAAACAGATAATAACTACAGAAGGGAGAAATGCTAGCCCTGCAGCCTGTTATTAAAAAAGTATGCGGAAATGGAATGCTGGCGAGAACCTACTTTTACACCGACAAACTTGCCCCCTCTGCTTTGCAATTACACGCCCAGAACGGCAGCAGAAGCAATCCGGAGGCTGCATGCCCTCCTCCATCACGGAACTTGTCAGGGAAAACAATGGCCAAGGGGGCTGCTGATGGCTCAGGACCCCTTTTGTCTCCACACTGTTTGTCCGTGTTCAGCCCAGGATGGCTCTGGTGGAACAGTGCTGTTGGTTCCATTCAGCCTGGTATCCGAAGGGGAAACTGGCTCCAATCCATTCCCTGAGTCAATGAATATCCTCTGCTGGTACTGCAAGCTGCAGCCCCTCAATCCAGAAGTCAACTGAGCAATGAGAGGAAACGCTGTCCAGATTGAGTGCAAGCAGGAGACCAACTTCTGTGAGTCTGCCTTTGGCTCCAAATGACTGTGCTTGAACGTGCTGATTAAGTAGTGTTAAGTGTTGACTTAATGAGTGATGGGGTAGGAAAGAGAGTTTTGTGTGCTAATATCAGCTCTGCCACTGAGTCACCACCACAGTGTACATTCGTTCATTCAACATTCGTTGAGCAGATGTCATATGTCTGCAGGCGGCTGAGAATATTAAGATAAATGAGATTTTTGAGGGGCATTCTGGGAGAGGAGGCATTTGGAAGGCTATTTGATGTCTCCGGGCCTGTTTCCTTTAAACGCAAAGGTGTTGGACATTATTTCTAAGGCCTCTTCCTACTCCAGCAGTATGTGAGCGGGAGACTGGGCTCTCTGACCCCACCAGGGATGAGCAATGGGTTACAGATGTGGTTCCTGACTCCGAGTTCACTGTTTCACGCTCAGCTTGGCTGCCGCGTATGTCTCAGAAAGCCAGAGCATCTGAGTCAGGCAGGAGAACCCTAAGTGCCAGGCTTTGGTCAGGCATCTTGAGCCACCTCTGCCCAGATCACAGCCACAGTGGGGGTAAAGAAGAGCCCTTACCTTTGAACTTCCCTGCAAAGCCCCATTCTGCAAATCGTAAACTCTATGGGACACCTCACTGTCAAGAAGAGCCTCTGTTTGCTAGAAATCCTAGAAAAGCAACTCATTTTATAGTCAACTTCTTTTCTTCTTAACTTCTAAGAATGATTAGGATCAGCTGTTAGAGGAACCCCATTCTGGAATTTCCCTGGACAACTTCATTCCACACTGAGGCTCCTTGGGCTTTGTCTATGAGGAGAGGCCAAGGGCTGTGAGTCTGAGACTGAAACCAGGTGGTCTCTTAAGAGCCTGGAGGTAAGGTAGGTGTGGCTCAGTCCCTTTAGGCCGGGATCACAGAAGTAAAGGGCTGACTTTAATGATAGTCCAGTCCTTTCAGAAGAACCTAAAGGTACCCAGCAAAATTGGGTGAGATCTAGGAGGGTTACTTTCTCACTAACAGAAAACACAGTCCCCCTTTGCACCGGGACAGCCTTAGGAATGACTAACTGCAGGCCGCACATTGGTGGGATCTACTCACTCAGAAAAACCTCATCCCTGCTCCTATGGGAGGCCTCTCTGGTCCCAGGCTTCTTACCACCTAGAGCAGCACCTCGGCCTTAGTAGGTCTGAGTGTTTCCTGAGGTGCCAGTTGAACGTGACACTCCCCTTTCTCTCTTCCAGCTGCCCTAACGCTTACTTTCTGAGGAAATGTTTGATGAAAGCAACAGGCTGCTCAAGAAGCTTTTATTTAGTTTGTTTTCTTTTTGAGACTTGTTGGATATCCTTTACACCAAGCTTATCAAATGGAAATAAGAAATGCCAGTGACATCTCCTGCCAGCTGCTGTTTCTTCATGAGAGTCCCCATATAAAGGATGGAAGCACTCAGCATGGCCTGGGGTTATTGTTCCTCAAGGATCCCAAGTCTTACTCTTTCTATGGATAGTGGAAGTCTTTCATCTTAAAAGTTGTTTCAAGAACTGCTTCGGAAGTGGTGCCTGGGTCTATGACAACTCCAAACCTCAATCAGAACAGCATTTGGTACTTTATTTTTTTTCTGCATCAAATCTCTGTTTAGTCTAAGGGATCTTGCCTGTAAGTATGTCACCAACAATGCCAGGGGAGATGGGCATGGGTGAGGCCACTCCTTGTATTTTTAGGAGGAGAAATGGAGGGCACGTTAGTGTGAGAAGGAGAAAGAGAAGAGGTTTCTTTGTTTGTTTTTTTGTCTTAGCCCAGGGAAACAAATCTGGCGGTCGATCACAGACTATCTCTATGTGCCCCAGCGTTCATGAAACTACATTCTTTCACATGTCATTTCACTTAATTCTAAAAGGAGGAGGAGAATGAAGAGGAGGAAGGGGAGGAAAGAAACTAAAACTGACTTAAAAAAGACTGTTACTTGCCTATGAGCCCTTCAGCTAGTGGTGAAACTAGGATTTGTATCAGGATCAAAACCCTAAAGTCCTGGCTCCCCCACCACGTTGCATCGACCTAACCAACAATCTGCATCCTTTTGTGACTAACTACATGGCATCAATTAGCATCAATTGGGAAGATGGTCAGAGTCAATGCCTAGGTTATGCTACATCTCAATCTGTCTTCTCCAGGCTGCCTCAGCCTGAAGATGCAAGTAAGTCAGCGGCTTGCTACCGGTAACAGAATATGCCTTTAGAAGTACGTCTTCAATTCTCCCTGCTTCTTCATGATCAAGCTGGTGTTTACAGGCAAATGATCTAATCAATAAAACTGCCATCAACTGCAGCAGAACAAGCTAAGGGAAAATGTACATTGTAGATGAAAAAGGCACAGGCAAGAATAATGATGCCCCAATTCTCCGACTCAATAGAGAACAATTAAGAGGGGGTGAATGATTCCTCTGGCCACTGGGGAGGCTCACTCGGCGGTTCTGGCTGAACCTACCTCGTGTACAGGTAGGGACTTACACATTCTCACATGTTTGCACTAAGAATGACAGAGAACAAAGGGAACAAAGAAGAAGAGGAAACATTCTCCTTGTAAAATATTAAAACATTACAGATCAGCCTAGTGTCCTCTTTCACCAGCAGGCTCGCTTCTTCCCCTTCCCACTCCCTTCCCTAGAGGTAATCACTATATTAAGTTTGGATATGTATCTTCTTGTGTCTTACAAATGCACACACAAATATGTATCCATAGAAATTTCCACAAGAAGAATAAATTCATGTGTTACTTGGGTAATGAAAATTTAATTCAAAAAAAGAAAGGAGAAGAGAAAGAAAAAGTGAAACTTAGAAAAAATAAAGCTCACTTTAGGAATGAAGCTACTGATTCAACTTTTGGGGTGTCCAACAGATCACTGTATTTGTCAGAAATAGACTCAGGTACAATCATACTGTTAATGACATACCTGATCTGAGTTTCTGAACAATACAGCATTAAAGATCACTAACCTAAAAGGTGCCAAACTGACGAATTATGCAAAAATCAGATAGCACAAAACACTACTACTATGATCTGTTGCTGAAATAAACTCAAAGGAAGACCTTCTGCAAATTCCGGAGAGCTTAGTACTATACTTCCTGAACATTGTGACTATATAGTACCCACTGATTTCATTTACCAAATTTAGGATTAAAGTTGTTCTTACATATTATGATTGCCATTAAGGCAAAGGAACTAATTAGCAAAGTCAGAGAAGTTGCTGTGAAGATGCACTAATCAGCCTGAAAGCAAAACGTGAAAGGAGAGAGAAGAGCTGTGTGCTGATAGATATTCTTGGGCTTGTTATGCCTGAGAGTTCAATTATTTATCCATTCATTTGTAATTGTTTTTCATTCATTCAGCCAGTACCTGTATTCCAAGCACTATGCCAGACACTAGAGCACAATGGCAGTATGGTGAAGTGGGAAGACCACAGACTTTAGAGAGAGTGACTTGGTTTGGGCTCTTGGCTCCAATACTTACTAATAGCGAGATTTCAGGCAAGTCACTTGCTGTCTTTAGCTTCAGTTTCCTCACCTATGGAGGGATGATAATAACCAACTTGCTATTGAGGGGATTAGAAATAATATTCACAGAGCACCAAGCATAGTTCAGAGTAAATGTAGGCAGAAATTATTATTTGGATACAGCCCCTATTCCAAAGGAGCTCCCCATCTGGTCTGAGAGAGAGAGAAAGATAAAGAATTGCAGAGGGGCTCCACTTTTGGAATGGTGACATGAGGAGCTCTGAAGACCTGTTCCCCAGTGAAAGACGCATAACTGGTGAAAATTGTTTTAAAAACCTAATGCCTCTGGAAATTGTCTGAGGACATACAGCAAATGAAAAAACATTTATTCAATAAAATCTACTAAAACTCGGTAAGAACCTGAGCATCTGTGACATCTGAACCCTCCTTCCCTCTCCCTGCTCAACATGATGGAGACTCCACTCCAGGCAGTTTCAGCGAAGAACACAGGGCTCCCTCTGGCCCCAGCTCCTGATCTAGGGTTCTGGAACCTCTCCAGGAGGGGCAGGCCAATAACAGTTCTCATCTTCCCCAGCCATGTGCAGTAGAGGCTAAACTCCAGGCAAGTGTGGCCAAGAGGTCAAGGCTCTCTTACCACACTCAACCCCACTCATAGAGCAGAGGCTCTACTTGAAACATGGGACATTGAGAATGTTGGGGTCTTGATTACCCTGACCACAGCTCATGTGTAGGATGGAGGTGCCAAGCTGGAATAGGCAAGTTGAGAAGAAGAGAAGCTACTAACCCTGCCCAGCACCCTGCCCATAAAGCAGGGTGTCACTCCAAGAGAAGCAGGCCACTATATCCTGTCCCCAGCCCCAGGGAGAGGCAGGCTATAGGAACAGATATCTCCAAAGTTCTCTTGAAAGGAACTGACTTTATTTCAAACAGTGTGGAAGAGTTCAGGCCTAAAGATGCTCTTGAAAACAATGGTGATTTTGGTGGTAAATAATTGAGAGACTTGTAGGTTCATGAGAGCAGAAGGTAAACAGTAGGACACCTATTTTACCAGAGAGAACCAGGGAAAGAGACAGCTAGGAAGAGCCCAGCTGAGTTCAAAAGAAACTTCAAAGAATGCAAAGGGACCCACATTTAATTGGATCAGACTGGAGAAATATATGTCCCCAGAACTTTGCCAAAAACAATAGAGCTATCAGATAATAATTTGTGGCAGCCAACAGCTGGATGTGATGCTAGAAGCAGACAATGTAACAGAGTCAGGGAAAGAGACAGTTCAAGAGAGCCCTGTTAATACCACTGACATTGCAGGATGTCATCCTAGCATAACCAAGACTGAAGAGTGACTTCAGATGCTTCACCCTGCAAGGGAAATAGACCTCACTGAAGCCAGATAAAGTTACATCACAGGCACTGGGGGTTAGGACTTCAACATATCTTTTTTGGGGACACAATTCAACCCATAATATCCACACACAGACTTATTGCAGTAAAAATGCTCAATGTCAAAGACAAAGAGAAAAATTTTAAAGCAGCAAGAGAAAAGTGACTTGTTACTTACAAAGGAACCCCAATAAGATCAACAGCTGTCTTCTCATCAGATACAATAGAGGCCAGAAGACAGTGGGATGATATATACAAAGTACTGAAAGGTTAGGGGGTAACCTAAATCCATCTACATGCTGTCTTTAGGAGATACACGTTATTTTAAAAATACGAACAGGCTGAAAGTGAAAAGCTGGAAAAATATATGTCATGTAAACAGCAATCATAAGAAAGCTGGAGTGGGTATGCTAATATCAGACAAAAGTGATATTAAAACAAAAATGTTATTATATATAGAAAGGATATTTCATAATTATGAGGATCAATATATTAGGAAGATATAAAAATTATAAACATAAACATATGTAACAATAGAGTCCTAAAATACATGAAACAAAAACTGATAGAACTGGAGGGAGAAATAGACAATTCACAATAATAGAAACTTCAGTATCCTCTTTCAACAATGGATAGTAATTAGGCAGAAGATTAACAAGGAAATAGAAGAATAGAATAGCATTATAAACCAGCTAGACCTAATAGAAGGATATAGAACATCTAATCCAACAATAGCATAATATAAATGCTTCTCAAGTGTACATGGAACATTCTCTGGGATAGACCACATACTAGGCCATAAAACAAGCCTCATTAAATTTAAAAGGATCGAAATCACACAAATTATTTTCTCTGAACATGATAGAATAAAATTAGAAAACAACGGCAGAAACATATTTGGTAAATTCATGGAAATTAAACAACACACTTCTAAATAGCAGAGGGTCAAAGAAGAATTAGGTGAACTAAAATGAAGAAATAATATGCCAAAACTTGTGGCATGCAGCTAATGCAGTGCTTAGATGGACATTTATAGCTGTAAATGCCTGCATTAAAAAAGAAGAAAGGTCTCAAATCAATAACCTAACCACCCACCTTAAGACCCTAGAAAAGAAGGGCAGACTAAGCCTAAATCAATCAGAGGAAGGAAATAATAAAGATTAGAGCAGAAATTAATGAAATAGAGAACAGGAAAAAATAGGGAAAATCAAAGCTGGTTGTTCGCAAACATCACTAAAATTGGTAAATCTTTAGCTAGGTTGACCAAGAATAAAAGAGAGAAGACAAAAATCACTAAAATCAGGAATGAAAGAAGGCACATTACTATAATACCAACCTTAGAAAATAAAAAGGATTGTAATGGAATACTATTTTTTAAGTGTGCCAGTAAATTAGATGACTTAGATGAAGTAGACAAAGTCCTAGGTAGACACCAACTAGGTTATATGTGAGAGTTTACTAAATCAGTAATAAAGAAAAAAACCTGTCCACAAAGAAAATCTCAGGTCCAGATGACTTCACTGCTTAATTCTACCAAACATTTAAAGAAATAATACAAATTCTTCACAAACTCTTCCAAAAAATAGAAGAGGAGGGAACCCTTCAATTTATTCTATGAGGCCAGTATTACCTTGATACCAAAAACAAGGACGTGATGAGAAAAGAAAACTACAGAGCAGTATCTCTCATGGATATAGACAAATATCCTCAACAAAATGCTAGCAAGGTGAATCCAGCAACATATGAAAGGGATTTTACACCATGACAAAGTGGGATGTATGTAAGATTGGTTTAATATTTCAAAATCAATTAATGTTATATACCATATCAGTAGAATACAAAACAAAACCACAGGATCATCTCAATAGATACAGAAAAAACATTTGACAAAATCCAACACCCTTTCATGATAAAATAATCAACAACTAGGAATATAAGGCAACTAATAAAGAGCATCTATCAAAAAATCCACAGCTAACATCATACTTAATTACAGAAGACTGAATGGTTTCCTCTAAGATCAGGAAGAAGAGAAAGATATCAGGTCATGCCACTTCCATTCAACACTGGGGGTACTAGCCAAGGCATTAGGCACAAAAAATAAGGAAAGGAAGGATTGGAAAGGAAGAAGTAAAACTATCTCTATTTGCAAATGACATGATCTTGTATACAGAAAATCCTAAGGAATTCACTAACAAATATTAGAATTAGTAAACAAGTTCAGCAAGTTTGCAGGATACAAAAATCAATTGTATTTCAATACACTTGCAATGTACCATCCAAAAAAGGAAATTAGAAAACAATCCCATTATAATAGTATCAAAAATATATTTAGAAATAAATTTAATAAAAGAAGTACAATACTTATACTCTTAAAAACTACAAAATATTGTTGAAAGAAATAAAAAATATCTAAATAAATTTTAAAAATCCATGTTCATCATCACTATTGATATGATGCCAATAGTTCCCAAATTGATCTACAGATTAAGTGTAATTCTTTCAGAATCTCAGGTGACTTTTTGGTAGAAATTGAGAAGCTGATCCTGAAATTCATATAAAAGTTTAAGTGACCCAGATAGCCAAAACAGTTTTTAATAAGAACAAAATAGGATGATTTATACTTCCTGATTTCAAACTTACTATAATGTGACAGTATTCAAGACAATGTGATACTGGCATAAGTATAAATACATAAATCAATGGAATAGAATTGAAATAAACTCTCACATTTATGGCTAATTGATTTTTGAGAGGATACCCAGACAATTTAATGGGGGAAAAATAGTCTTTTCAAAAAATGTTGCTGAGACAACTGGATATTGAATGCAAAAGAATAAAGTTAGAGCCCTACCTCATACCATAGAAAAGTTAACTCAAGAGAGTCAAAAGCTTAAATTAAGTGCTAACACTATAAAATTCTTAGAAGGAAACATAGGAGTAAATCTTCATGACCTTATATTTGGCGATGGAATCTTAGATATAACACAAAAAATATAAGCAACAAAAGAAAAAAATGGAGAAATTGGAATTCACCCGAATTAAAAACTTTTGCATTTTAAAGGGTATCATCAGGAAAGTGTAAAGATAACTCACAGAATGAGAGAAAATATTTGCAAATTATATATCTGATAAGGGACGTGTTATCTAGAATATACAAAAAACTCTTAGAATTCATTAACAAAAAAACATATAAACCAATTTTAAAATGTGCAAAGTATGCTGTAAACCAACTGTAGGGGAACTTTTTCTGTGAAAGGCCATATGGTAAATATATTAGGTTTTGAGGGTCACACAGTCTTTATTACAACTACTCAACTTTGCTATTGTAGCACAAAAGCAGCAACAGAACATGTATAACAGATAAACATGGCTGTATTCTAATAAAGTTTTATTTATAAAAACAGGTAGCTGCCCTGAGGGTCATAGTTTGCCAATCCCTGCACAACAGAAATCCCTAGAAAATAAAAAAAGCAAAGAGGTAAAGCTAATAAGTCAACTGTGGAGATACAATGGACCCTATGGGCATACCCAGACTGTGACAGATGCTCATTGCCTGACGTAAAGAGAACAACTAATGAATAGTGTTTAATGAATGAACAAAGAAATGAATGTGCAAGGCATAGGCCACATATTGTATATGATCTCCCATGTATTCTGATGCTAGATTCCACACAAATCTCCTATGTTCGGGGGCATCTTGATTGAGAGCCCAGTCAGGGCAGTGATGGTACACTCTGTCAGCATTCCAGATGAAGTGCAGCTGGGCTGCAATGCAAGGTGAGGTCAAGGAGCTACACCGCAAAGGGATGGCTTTTTTCTACAACTAGGGGGTAAAAGTAAGAGTTCTTGGAAACATAATCACTTCCACAAAAAATAAATTTGGAGATGCCAGAGACAAGAGAACTATTATAAGGAACAAACCAGAAAGGACAACACTAAAATAGCTGAAGACACAGAGGGACCTAGGAGTTTGGAAAATCAAACCAAATGAGACATATGAGAAGATAACATGCTCTCAGGTTGTGTCCCCCAAGAGTCATTACTTTGTATTCAAGTCTATGTCTACAAGACAGAAAACAACAGGGTGAAAAGCGGAACATTCAGGCTAATGGATTAACTAGGAGGTGAGAGTCAATCCTCTTGACTCCTGTAAGCAACTAACTCTGAATTTTAGCCAAAACTAAATCACAAATAAAAACCACTGAAGTGATTTGTCTTCTCCATTCATAATGGTCTATTCTAGGCACGTGAGGACTGACTAATGAATCTGGTTAAACCTTTCTTCTTGCTCAGGATTACGTGCAAATTGTCTACTTGCCCCTTGACTCAGCTGACTGACAGGTGTGTGTACTGCACCAACTGCAAGCAAGAACAGCAACAGGGACTTTGGGGTTGTTCAGGTACGTCTGTGCCTCTGGTGATGGCTGCCAGCAGATTTGAGGCTCCCCTAAGTTGCTGCAGTGATTCTTGCTATAGAAGCTGAATCGACCTGTGATTTACAAAAGAGCACCCCTCTAAAAGTTCCACCAACCAAATAGGGATTGAGAGCCTACTAAGTACTGGATGTTTTGGGAAGCAGATATGAATCAGATGTGCATTCTGTCTTTAGGAGCTCCCAGGTCAGTATAGGAGCAAGTGTTCTGCCCCATTTCATCTCATTCCATTCTCATTCCCATTCCCATTCGCTGAGTGCAGAGGCAGCATTTTACGGGCCCTTGAAGGATGGAACTTGAGGGTGGACATTTAGCATAAAAGGAACTTTGGGGAGACCCCCTCAATCCCTGAAGCCTAGGTTACAGGTACGTAGGCCTCTCTCTGACAGTTATTTCCTGGGTTTGTACTGGGACAAATAACTTTAGATTTTATGATAACTAGGTCATTTATTTGATGAAACTTGGTCAGTATCAATTTTGGCCTTACTCATGCCATGGCATTAATTACAGTACAAATGACTGTGTTATTATGATTCCATTTTTTCCCCTTGAGAATTCGACTCTAAGCAGTGGATTACCTAATGGTAAATTAGATGTTGTCATTTTTTGCCGATCTGATCCATCGACCAGCAATTGATTTGTAAGTGATTCATCCAGACATGCCCTTGGGCCTCTGTCCTCATTTCTCAGTGAAGTGGAGGTGGATAAGCGCTAGACAGTGAGTTCAGAAACCTCAGTTCTAGCCCCAGCTCCCCCACTTACTAGCCATGAGCCGTTGATCGTTTCCCTGCTCTGGGCTTCCTTATCTCTACCAGGAGGGAATCTGTAGTCAGTAAGATCCTACCCAGCTGGACCATCTATGATTTCACATAATCAACAAAAATGTCCTCTTTATCAGACTTGTAGAGAAAATCTCTGTCTCCCAAGTGACCAGGCAATGTTTAACAACTACTGATATAAAAGTCTGTTATGACAATATTGGATGCATGGTGGGGACGTCAGGACGCCCCCCTGTAAGTACCCTTTGCTTAGCTAAGTGACAGTTTCTCAGACTCCTCTGGTCTCAGCAGTGCTCCTTAAACTTTAACGTGCATGTAAATCACAGGAGGACTTTGTTAAAATGTAGATTCTGATTCAGTAGGTCTAGAGTGGGGCTAAAGATTCTGTATTTGTAACAAGCTCCCAGGTAATGCTGATGTGCACTACACTTTGAGTAGCAAGGTTCTGGAGGGTTTTGATGAGAGGACAAGAGACCAGTATTAGGAGGCCTGATACTGTATCTGAGAGAATACCACATTTCTGCTAACTTGTACTCTCCCCACGTGCTTACCCCAAGGCCTAGTAAGTGCTTGCTCACTGATGGATGGATTTTACTCTTTTGTTAAAAGTTACAAGAAAATGTGTCTCTTTCCTTCTTCACTACCTTGGCCAATTTAGCCTAAATGGCTTCTCCTACCTGGTGTACACACCCTGTCCTGCTGGTAATTCCTATCAAGGCTTTCTGGATCTCTTGGGCCAAATTTAATGGAATATCTACAAGATGTTTCAAAACTCAGAGCCTCTTTGACCCCAAACTCCCAATATCTGGATCAGTCACTGGGTGTTTGTAAAGTAAAGGAAAGTGTGAAGAAGTAGTGGGCATAGGGGTGCATACTTTTGTCTGCAGTTTTATAAAGGATGTTTTCCATATCACATCACCACTTGTTCCTGTACAAGAATCCCTAATGTGTTATCCTTGGTTACATTTCCAAAGGGAATGCATGCAGTTTTTAACTGAATATTTTCAAAAACTCCTGTATCAATCTTATATAGCTATCTATATGATACACTGTAAGTAGGCA
Organism: Neophocaena asiaeorientalis asiaeorientalis; assembly: GCF_003031525.2. Classification (NCBI taxonomy): domain Eukaryota; kingdom Metazoa; phylum Chordata; class Mammalia; order Artiodactyla; family Phocoenidae; genus Neophocaena; species Neophocaena asiaeorientalis. The sequence goes on from NW_020175666.1 coordinate 629,907, forward strand.
CATTGTCCTTTAAAAAAGAGGATGGAGGGGCATAATGGACTAATGAAAATAGGGTTGGGGCTACAATGGGATATTGGGGATAGCTTATTCCTTTTCTGAAAGGTGACAAGCAGAATCAGTCCCAAGGCTCACTCTCACCCCGGCTTTGCCTCCTAGGAATATCAAATTCAAATGGATTGCTCTCTGATGAACAATTTGCAGGCTAAAATGGAAACATGTTCATCAGTTTAAGGCCTGGATTGCCATAATGTGTTTTTTCCTGAATATGGTGTGCATTACTTGGAAGCAACGCTAGTTGCATCATAAATATTTCAGCTGTTAATGTTTGGGACTTGTTTTTTTGACCTGGTTCTAAATCAGTCAATGAGTAATAACAATAGTTTGGTATTTAGAGTTTGAGGAGTGCTGACAATCCACATGATTAAAATTCATAAGATAGGCGTTTATCAAAATAACACCTCGCTCACAAAGGAAAGGCATTGATCACTCCCCAACACATATAATATCCACTTACAATGGAGAGTCGCCTTCTAATTCTAATGGACATTGCTGGGCTCATGGTTGGGAGATAAGGCAATTGTATGTTTCCCATACAATACAATGTTTCCCATTAGGTCAGTAGGAAATCCATTTGCAGTGAAACAAGTTCGGATCACAGATCATTAGAACTGGAAGGAATAGTGGAAATCTTCCAGCCCGAAGCTATCATTTAGTAGATAAGGAAGCTAAGACTACAGAACTGAACTGATTTGCCCAAGGTCGTACAACTATTTAAAGAACCCAGTACAGTTCAAGAAAGTACTTGCTTTGTATTAAGCTCCCAATTTAGTGGGCCATTACCATTTCTACCAATAGATTTTTGTGGCTTTGACCCAAAACACAGGGGAAATGAACTAATCAATTAAAGGAAATAGAGTTTCTACCACTTGACATTCATTCATTACACACAATATATATCGAGCCTACTATATGCCTGGCACTCAAATGATTAAATGCCAAATAGTCATCAAACTCTTTCACCTGGAATGTCAAAGCTCATTTCTCAACATGAAGACTCATAGCAGTGTTCAGCCCACCAGAACCACTCTGCTGGATCTACTTCAAGAGTAATCCCTTTATACATCTGTCAGAGGCGGCCCTGCCGGGTGCTGTAAACAAGAAGATAACTGAGAACAACATAACATCTCAAAGTTTTTGAACCTCCAAGTGCAATGCCAGGTGCTTTTATATCCATGATCTCACCTGGTTCTGGCAATTACACAGTGAAGTATTGCCCTCTCCCCCACATGTATACATATATATATATAAACATAAGAATAGCGAAGTTTGTACAAGTTTTATGAAGTCTATCCAAGGTCACAGAGGTAATAAAATCTGAAGCTAAGATTTGAATACAGGTAAAGTGGACTCCAAAGGCAATACAAGTTTCACCCTTTTGCCAATTTTACTGAGGAACTGTGTCAAGAGCAGTCAGCTAGACAGATTTTGGCAACTTTAACCCTTCAAGTAGTGCTATAGACGGTTTGTGTCCACTCTTCCCCCCAAATTAATAATTTGAAGACTAAATCCCCAATGTGATGGGAGGCAGGGCCTTTGGGAGGTGATTAGGCCATAAGAGTGGAGCTGTCGTGATGGAATTAGTGGTCTTATAAGGGGATGAAGAGACCAGAGCTTCCTCTCTTCACCGCGTCAAGATATAGCAAGAAAGTGGCTGTCTGCAAACCAGGAAGTGGGTTCTCTCTAGATGCCGAGTCTCCTGGTGCCTTGATCTTGGCTTTCCCAATCTCCAGAACTTTGAGAAAACGTTTGTTATTTAGGCTACCTAGTCTGTAGTATTCTTATTATAGCAGCCTGAGCATACTACCACAAGTAGCAAAGGTAGGATCCATTTGGTCATTAAGATTCTTTCCTCCCACATATGGGAACACATGTATATGTATAGCTGATTCACTTTGTTATAAAGCAGAAACTAACACACCATTGTAAAGTAATTATACCCCAATAAAGATGTTTAAAAAAAAAAAAAAAAAAGATTCTTTCCTCCCACTTGTTGACCATTTAAGTTTCCACCTTTGCCTTTGGTATTTTTATTTTTCTGTATAAGACATGGCCTTAATAATGCTAAGATTTGACTTTGAGTATAACTTTGGTCCACAAAAAAAAAAAAAAAAAAAAAAAAAAAAAAAA
>NW_020175666.1:632352-713408 GCF_003031525.2 Neophocaena asiaeorientalis asiaeorientalis
AAAAAAAAAAAAAAAAAAAAAAAAGAGATAGCTAGAGGCCAAGAAGGCATAGCAGGTACAGCCAGAGAACATTTTTAGTAATGCAAGAAAAGTGTAAGATCCATTTATTACAAAACCATCAGTAAGACTTGAACTCCTTAGAAATCTGATAGTCATTTAAAAAATTTACTGGTAGATGTCAACCAATTTTGCCACATCTTCCTGAGAAGACATGGTGAACTGACAGAAATGAGGCCGGGACCCTTTGCTCCCTTCTAACTTCTATCACTTGTACCTATTCCCAAGGGGACTGGTTTCATAATGGTTTCATAGTCTTTCAGCTGATATTGCCACATCAAATTATAACCTCCAAACTCTTCTCTTACATCATTTTCATTAGTCCCTTTAAATTAATCTGATTCAACTGATGCTATTAACTGAGACATAGCAGGTATCAAGAGTTCATCTTCTACTGGGTATCGTGAGGTCTTTGAGAAGAGCCCCTTTCAACAGAGGCCAGTTTTGTTGCTATCATACTGATGTTTGCTCATCAGCTGATAACTCTCTATTAGCCCATCAAGTTGAGCTTTTAATGGACAAACCGTATCTGTGATGGCAATTCAATTTCCACTCAGCACTTGTGGTTCCTTGATACCTTGAAATTCTTTAAACCTGCTTGATCAGCCACCTGAGGTAAATGGCTTAGTCATTTTAAGTTTTATGAAACATCTGTGCAATTTGATCATAGACCAGAGGAGAAAATGGCTCTGAAATCCCCCTCAAACCATTAGCAAGCACAGACCCCAAGGGCTATGTGACGTAGAATTCAGGGGGAGTGGGAGAGGTAACAGTTAGGGCCAAATCCATAGGATTTGGTTAAACTGGAGCCACTTAAGGGAATTGAATAGCATTGGTGTTTTCTACGCTGACCTTTTGATGCTGCCTCCAATGGTGACCAATTATGAAGTGGAATCAACTCAATTTATTTGAGCTTTTCCTCTCTTCCTAGGGCCTCTTGGGGTGGATATGCAGACACACGACAGCCTCATAACTTCTTTTCCCTCTAAGTGTCCCATTCCCTCCTCCTTATTCTTTTCCCTCCCTTCTTCCTTCTCTGTCTTCCCTACTCTAGGTGCATCTATTTTTGAAACTACATTTAGGCCCATGGTTCTACAGGGAAACTGTTGGTTTGAATATGTGTGATGTGAGAAAGAAGAGCGGCCCCTGACATGCAGAAGCTGGCCTGGCTCTCACAGCTCGGCCACGTTATTCTCCTATCAGAAACGAACACAGAATACTAAGCTTGGACAGGGTTACTCTGAGATCATGATAAAATGAGACAAAGCATGGGCACTTCTAAGCACAGATGAAAATAAGATCACTGTGCTGCATACAAAATACCAGACACCTCCCTCTTGCAACAAAGATGAGTTACTACTTCTTCTTTACCAATTACAATTGCAGCGTGATCCTCATTCTAGTCTTTCCTCTCTGAGAAGATCTACTGAGATACCCAATCATAGAATTGTCCCTACTTTTGTACAGAATCCAATTTAGAGCAGCCCCCTTCTTCCCTAAACCTCCCTCAAATCATCCAACCAAAGCCCAAATCCTATGGCAGGTTCCTTCTAACACCCTCTTACTGAGACACCCCATGTTTCCCATGGTGTCTTTTCTGTACTGCAACTAGTAATAAACCCAGCTTGTGTAGCTACCGGTGTGTCACTGGTGGCCTTTGCCTGAAGGACACTGACAAGTGATAAAAATAGCTCACATTTAAGTAGAAATTTACCTTTTAAAAAACTTTCACAAGCATTATTTTATTCGATCTTCGTGACTATGAGGAAGATGAGAGCTATTATTGTACCGATTTTCCAGATTAGGGAATTGAGGCCCAATGTAGTTAAATGGGTTATGTAAATTCAAATATCTACTAAGTATTGGAATCAGCGATTGAGCCAAGTCTGCTTGTTCCATACTCAGTGTTTTCTCCCCTTGGCTGGTCCTAGAAGAAAGAAGTCCCTCAACTATTTGTTAATTAATGCTTCACCAACTGGAGATTGCAGGTGAGAAGGGAATGAGGTTGGTGGTAGGCACAGTGTTATGGAATAAATCTGAAATATCTTTTAGAAGCATTGATTTTAATATAAGATTTTTGAGGAAATAAGTTAGTTTATTATTTTTTAAAAGAATGAGGTTTAAATGTTTTGGAAAACTCAAGAAAAAGTTAAAGATAAAAAGAGAGCAAAGAAATTTGTTATTTGCTGCAAGTGACTTAAGGCTACTCTCCCAGATACCGTCCCCACCCTCCAGGGGTCTGCATTTAGGGGTACTTAAGTGGAGCTGAGAATTCCATCTAATGTCCATCAATCCATCTCTGGATCAAAAAGCATGAAGCAAACACCTTGGACTGGCTCTCTTGTTTCACTGCTGAGGGCAAATTTGTCCTCGGGGCCATTAGGGTCAATGGAGTGGGGTTTCGTGTACCCTGGGGCTCCTATTGATTCTGGGGGAGGGGAGCTGTGGACTTGTCCTGGACGCCAGGTCTTCTTTAGAATTCTAGGGTTCAGCCAGCTTTCTGGAGCTTGGCAATCTCCAGGCCAGACCTCCCTGTGGGACTCAAGCCAGAATCTGGCTCTTCTTTGGACCAGATAGTACTGCTGAGAAGCATGGGTGCTGTGGGAGAGGACTCTAAGGGAACTGGCCTTGGCTCCAGGCCATGTCAAAGCCCAACATTTACCCTAGGGCATACGCTGGTCCTAAGAGGTACACAAGCCTGCAGGGAGTTTGAAATCTGACCACGTGCCCAGGCAAGCTGCTTTTAACAGATTTACTCACACATACAAGGTTTAGAAAGCCACCACCTCCTCTCACATCTGGCATTATCTAGACCCCAGGGGCTACAGTACTGAAACAACGTGCAGGTACATTAAATAGAACAAATGAATATTGTCAAGGACTACCTGAACTGACAAATTGTTCGTATTATAATGTTATTCTAAAATATATAACGTAAAAGTGGGTATAAACTCCTTATGCTTATAACCTTTGCATGACTATTAAAACCAAACAAAATAATTCAATAATTATTTGTGAAGTAAATACAAACAAATGTACAAAACCATGGAATTCAAATTAACAGACAATTCAGTGTGATGCAGGTGCTGTTTACTGAAACACGTTCCTGCTCACAGGACACACAGGGCACAGACTGCTTCTACTCAGGTTCTATTTTGCGTTGAATTGTACCCTCCAAAAAGATACGTTGAAGTCCTAGCCCTGGGTAGCTGTGAATGTGACCTTATACGAAGTCTCTGTAGATGTAATCAAGTTAAGATGAGGTTATTAGGGTTAGTCCTAATCCAATATGACTGATGTCCTAACAAGGAGAAAAAGGGAAAGCCACACAGAGGGAAGGGCCTGTGATGATAGAGGCAGAGATTGGAGTGATGCCGCTGCAAGCCAAGGAATGCCAAGCATCAATGGCCACCACCATTGGCTAGGAAGAGGCAAAGAAGGATTCTACTCAGGCTCTCAGAGGGAGCAAGGCCCAGCTGACACCTTGATCGTAGGCTTCTGGCCATCAATATGGTGAGAGAATAAGCCATCCAGTCTGTAGTCCTTCATTACAGCAGCCCCAGAAAACTAATCCAAGTCTTTTCAGGTTGGCATGCCCTTACTCCCAACTCTGTGTGAGTTGTGTGATGAATCAATTCTACCAAGAGTTTTGCTGTGCCAGCTGCTGCAAACCCTTCTTTTATCTGGATCCTCTGTGGTCTTTCGGCCATCAGGGACCTGAACCCACACCATGTTTGCCTCACTTCCTTTTTCATGTGTCATGACAATGAAATCACCACTCTTTGGTACCAAAGTGATTGAAACACAAGATTAGTAGGTGCCAGGGCAGCTCCTTATTGGTGCTCACCTGGGCTCCTGACTCTGGAGCAGCTGGAGAAGTGATGGGAAACTTGTAGGGCTCAGAGAACTGGCTATTTTCCAGCTGATCTGGAAATATGTCAATGTTTTTATAACCAGCGTAATCATATTGGTGTGTACCACCTGAACATCAGTACTGGCTTAAGAACCACAGAAGAGCCAACTACATGCTTCCATGAGGTGCTTTGGAAGGGGCTGGATGCTCTCTCAAGACCTTGATTTGGGTATTATGATTATACTGAGATTAAGGTGTAACAATGTCTTTTCAAACACTGGCAGGAACAGGAATATACACCGTTCCTCTGAAGCCCAGCAAGTCCCCTCTGCTGCGTCCATCTGGCCCATTGTGAGAAAAGTAAAAATTATGGTCATAGGAAAGAAAACAACTTTCGGTTATGCTGTCTTGTAGAGGCACAAATCATTTCCAGACAAGCTAAATTAGCCCTAATTTAGAAGCAGATGTCCAACTCCTTCTCTGGTCTTGCTGGTTTCATCATTCAAATCTTTGCAGGAAGCAGGCTCATAGGTACACCAAAGTATACCTAAGATCACTAATGACAAACCCAGATCACGCCTACCCTCCACTCTCCTCCGGCAGGCATCTTTCCCCTCCTTTATAATCCTCATGATAATGCCACTTGACCAGTAAAAAGAGCATCTGTGGAGAAAATGCACTGAATCAAAAAACCTTCTAGTACAGGGAGCTCTAGGGCATTAATTGCACAAATTACCCATCAACTCCATTGTTACTCTTTCCTCTGATAAATTAAAAAAATGTTGAGGCTTCTAAGCATGAATGCAGTTGAGCCAAAAGTTTTCCTATAAATATGGATGGGAATCCTGGCTCCTTCATAACAGCCATAGCCAAGAGCTCTGGACAGCTGGCTCGGAGGCAGTGTGGGGCGGTGGGAAGTGTGCTATCTTGGGGTCAGGAGACTGGGTTTTATACCAGCTTTCCTACAACCTGGGTGATCTTGAATACTCTCCTTTAGCCTGTTTGAGATTCAGATTCTTCACTGGTAAAAATGGGGCTATATTACTTATTTTCCAGGCCTGGTTGCTGTAATTATGAATAAAATAATGAAAGCACACCTAGACTCCCAAGCATGTGGAAATGTGTGTGTGGGTGTATGTATGTGTGCGTATGTGTGTATCCACACACATACACCCACATACCTAAAAACCCTATGCACTACAGTGAAATGGACACTGGACTGGACATCAGAACACTGGGTTTTGGTCCTGGCTTCTTTGCTATGTGAACTTGGACAAGTACCTTAGGCTTCTGGGCTTCAATTTCCTCATCTGTAAAAGGACAATTTTGGACAAATGATTCCCAGTGTCCTTCCCGGGTCAAAGGCCTCTGATCCTAACTCAGAATTTGACAGGGCAAAGTCACAACTCGACAAGGATGCAGGGGTCAGGGAGCACTTCCTGAGTGTTCTGCTCAAAGGATGACTGTGGGATGGAGAACGAGGGCCCAGGCCTGGAGTGACATGCTGGCAGCTGAGGGTGGCCTTTCCCTTCCCTATGACTTCCCTCTCTTCCTTTTCTCTTCTCGCTCTCCCCTTCTTGCTGTTGTTTCCTCACACTTCGACCTCAGCTCTGCCAGGAGATGGTCCAAGGATTTCAGAAGTGGTTGAGAAGGGGCACTGCTAAGTCTCTAAGCTGAACAAACTGCTGGTTCACTCAGCCCCTTTCACAGGTCATGGGGGTGGACTGAAAGTAATATAAAAATCAGGGCCCTTTCACTAGTGATGAAATTAATGGATGGCAATTCAGGAAAGAAGTGGAGGAGACTGTTTAGTCCTATAAACACAGTAAGTCCTTATGCCTGGGCAACTCTGAGAGGCTTGAGCTCACTGATAATCAGGCTAATAATAACTCCTAGTTCAGGCAGAATGTTTCTTCTGAAGGTTCTGCACCTTTCTAGCTATAATTTCCTTCCCTTTTCCAGTGCTCCTACAAAGCTGCTCTTATTATCCCCAATTTGCATATGGAGAAACTGAGGCACAGAAAGGAGAAAGTCACATCATGATTGGCATTGGTTGAAATGTTGGGGGGCTAGGTAACCAAAGGTCCACAGTTTGGATGCTCTTTTGTAAATGAAAAGGTGGAGATTGAATAGATGAAGACTGGGTACCCAGGGGACAACAGAGGGCCAGGCTGTAGCATCCAGGGCTGCATTATGACTTCCAAGGGCCTGGGCACTTTTGCCATCATGGGACCCTTCCTCCACAAAACAGATTAAAAATTCGATTTTACAATTGCGTTGGTGTACAAATATTGGCTTGGCCAAAAAGTTCGTTCGGGTTTTTCATGCTACGGCAAAACCCGAACGAACTTTTCAGCCAAACCAATATATTAATATTATATGTTAAAACATTTTATTCCACCTAAAAGCTCATTTTCCTCCCTCTGATTTTCAAAGAAATTAAAATGTTTTCATGGGGCCTTAAAAGTATTTGTGAGCCATAGGCACTGTGTGGGCTGTGGATCAGGGATTAGTCAGCCAGCGTGGGAACATTCCTTGCCTCCTAGGATGGCCCTTCAGGTCTGCTCAAGCCCGTCCAGTCCAGGCTCACCCAAATGCATAGGATCAGCCTCAAAGCATCAGTATGAGCTTCTAGGAGGTGCAGATGCCCCATTGCCTTTACAGATGAAGATACTGAAGCTCAAAGAGGCCAAGGTCAAGTTATCCAAGATGGAGGGGCCAGGTTTTGAACTTCGTTCTGTCTGGCCCCAAAGCCCGTGATTTGACTCCCACTTCCCATTATGTGTATCTGGTGCTCCTGAACACTACTCCCTAGACCAGAGGTCTTCCTGTCTGGGACCTACATCAGAAACATCTATCTATCTATCTATCTGATAGATGTTTCTATATAACTATATCTATATCTTAGCAAATATGGAAATGAGTAATTAAGCAAGGGTGGATAGGTGATATATAGTATGTCATAAGAAGAAAAGTCTAAAAATAAATTCTACCTAATGCAGTGGAAAAGGTCCCACAGAGATGCTCAGAGGGAAAAAGAAATCAGAGGGAAAAAAGAAAGGATTAATGTTCTGGTAACCTGTAAGCTGCTTATAGTTTCACCCCATTACCATAACTTTCAGATAACTGTCTCAAACAATAAAAAGGCAATTACTTAGGGCCAGATGCATCACAGGCTAGGCGACACTGTCTTTGAGCCATCAGGAGTTCCCTTGTACAGTTTCCCAATGGCAGTGTGGAGGGTGAAGAGGAGACACTGGATTAGCAGTAAATGGGGACATTCTGCCTCTTCTCAACGGAACTCTGGATCAATTCTCAGAGCATAAAGTCTCCAAGGACCAAGAGGCCTAGATTTAGAATAAAGTCTAGGCATGACCATTTACTATCGTGACACGAGCAAGTCACTTCACCTCTGTAACCTCCTTGCTAATGAAAAGTTCATAGCAACCCTAGCCTCACCAAGCACACAGGTTTTGGTGAGGCTTAAATGAAATGAGGGATGCACATTGGGTTTGTGAACCACAGAGCGCTGTCCAGATGCTTGAAACTTGACCCTGCCCGAGAGTCCCCTGTTCTCAGACTTCACCGTGTCTGTTTCCCCTGGATACACTGAGCCAGGGGTGGTCACAGCTTCCTAAAATCTGGCCCCATCACCACCAGGATCCCCAAGCTGGGCCGACATACAATGGCAGTAGATTACACTAATTTGTTTTATTTTATTTGACATACTTGGAATTAAGACTTTTTGAAAGCACTATGCAAATATATGTAAATGACTACATTTCATGCAAAATTATGTGCAAATAGTGTCCCTGTGTTGGCTTAGAAAGATCTGGTGGCCAAAGGCTGTTTATATCCTCGGAAGAATCAGGAAGAATATTTTAAACGTCAGTCACCGTTCCAGGTGTTTAAGAAAATATGGATGTTAGGGAACCTAGAGTTTACTGTGTGGCTTACCAGCTGGTCATGATCCCTTTTCAGTACTCATCAGGATATCGGACATCAGTTAAGCAGTCTTTCGTTCATTAATCATTGAACAATGATGGTGCCAGGCACTTAGTGATGGAAGAAGAGTAAGGTCCGAGTCCTCCCTTAAGGACTCCCTGGCAATGTGGATGCCAGAGTTGGCTGTTACAACACAGCTGGGCATCAGTTTCCTGACATACATGCATGGTTGGTGCCCGATTCTGTTCTGAATAAAGTCCAAATACTTGATCAAGGCACTCAAGACTGTTCACAACCTAGACCCAACTGACCTTTCCACCAGAATCTCTCCCCCTACCCCTCTGCTTTCCCCATGTGTTTAGTATGTAATATTAAGTATTCTTCCAAACATGTTAACCCCTCCCTGGATCTGTGCCTCTGATATTGCTTATTTTCCAAATACCAAAGAGCATTATTAAATCACTGCTCCTAGCCTGAGTCTCCTGTTAGTAGACAAACAGGAGTGCTTTGCTAACTTATGCTTCTAAAGCCAAAGACAGAGCAGGTGAGTCTTTAGTGATCAAATAATCCAACACCCTTGTTCCACAAATGGGTAAATTGAGGCTAAGAGAAGGGAAGGGACTTGATCAAGGTGGTAGAGCTTGAACAAGAACCCATGTGTCCTGACCCAACTCCAGGATGCTTCAAAACAATTGCATCATGGTCATAGCTCACAGCTATAAGCACAAAAAAAAATCAAGTTGAACTGCTTCCTAGGGGTCACCTTAACAAATCAGGCTATGTTTACTGAACATCTCCCCGGGTGGAAACTAGTGAGCAGACACTAATTCTGGGACAAGGTCAGCCCCTCCAGGGGATTACAATCCAGATGCTCCTAGGATGTGCAACCAGCCTTTGGCTTAACAATAACAGCGTTAAGGAGAATAGCTCACATGTGCTGTCCATTAACCCTGCGTCGGGTGCTCTGCAACCTCTGCTCCTCCGAAGTCTGGACAAGAGGTTTTCAACCCTGGCTGCACACTAACATCACCTGGGGAGATGTGAAACCTGTCAGTGCTCAGCCTCCTTCCTGAACAATTAAACGGAATCTCAGCAGTGAGGCCCAGGTGTCAATACCTTTAATATACCTAGAGGAGCCAGGCTGCAGAGAGAGGAAATGATGCGGCTCCCTCCCTGTGCCTAGAGACCCTCTCTATGTCCTCATTCTGTCACCCACTTGGTTCATTACCCACGGCGATGGTACAGCTGCATTAACCCTGATATGTCATCCGGCCTCCTCCTGCTTCCATCCATCCTGAGATGACGGAGGAAGCAGGGAACAGACCTCCCTTAACCCTGACCCTCTAGGGGCCAAGCCCTGTTACTTGTCCAGAGGTCATTTTCTGTTGTTTTTTTAAGAGCAGTCCGCTATGATTTCTTGCAGAAACCACTCTAGTAGGTACACTCGCCTCTGGGCTGGAGGCATTCAGATTAAGCCACCACAACATCTGGGTAGCATGGGGACCGAGAGTACACACAGAACAGGTCTGCTGACATGCGGTGCTTTTGTCAGATTGGGAAATCATTTTGAGCAGCACAGCAAGCAGTGGTTTCAGGAGGGGGAAAAATCCTATGTGTTCATCATAATGCAGTCCAAGATGATTGCCCTGAATGAATGAAATAGAATAGAATTGGTCCTGGTTTGCTGAGCACACATTAAAGAAGGGAAAATGGAGTCAGGCCCCGTCCTTCTCTTCAGTCTGTTTCTATTAGGAGATGACACGATTCAATGGCAACTTTGGGAAAAAAAAGAGGGTGGCTGGGGGAGAAATGCAGGGATTTCACCTTGAACACAGATGTCACTTTACATCTCAGGGTCAATGGCACTGGTCTTCCGGGTAAGTTCCTGCCTTTGCTTCCTAATCAAAAACGCACCCACACCTCTCGTCTTTGGGGCGGAGGGCCTTACCACTCTCAACTTTTCCCCATCTCTCTGCTGCGTGAATTGTTGTGGATTTTTCCTCACAAGTGTATTGTCTAAGGGAGGTGGGGAGAAAGCGATGTTGCTTTTGATGCAGTTCAACAATTGGTGAAGGAAAAGGGTGAACAAAAAGTGATGAAGAGTCGGAATCTATTTTTTTTAAATGACAAAGGAGAGTAACATTTTTAGTTTCCGGTATTATTGTTTTCTTTGTAAATTTAGGGCCAGATGCAGCAATTTATAGTTTATTATTCTTTCCCGTGGCGCTTGCTAAAAATTTCAAAGTTATACCATACTGACTTTCTTTCCCTTTGTATTTCACTGCTAGCAGACACAGTTTGAATCAAATCTCTAACAAAGAGAGAAGGCTCAGAGTCTGCTTGTTTGCTGAAACTGCTGGAAACCTTTTTGATTTTCCAAGAAGCCACAGAGGACGCAGGGGTTTCTGCAGTCCACAGACTTAATATACAAAGTAATTTAGGGGAGAGGCTGGCTTGGTTTTGCTGGTAATGTGAGTTCATTTGCAATTCTCTTCCCTTCTCACCCGGCTTGAAAATGAGTACTGAAATTCAGAAGAGGGTGTGTGTGCCTCTTGGGTGCGTTAAGCCCGAGGGTGTGTGCTCTCTGTCTACGCTCTAGGGAAGGGATGGCTGGCCATGCATCATTTTTTTACAGCTGTATTTGCACAGGTGGGAAATAACAGTGTCATCTTGGAACAGCAGACACAATGATATACGTGTTTGGGGGCATCTATAGAGCACAGTGAATCATGCAACATGCAAGTCAGCCCCACTACAAGTCAATCCATGCTGCCCACCAAAAGCTTCTTAGGTGAGTGGAGAGGCTGCCTTCGGATTACTCTGGAAGATGAAAAATATCCCCATATATATTCAGGCCAATAAAGTAGCCATGCAGGTAAATAAAAACAAATCCTGAAATCAGAGTCTCAAGGTTGGAAGACACTTTAAAGATGACTAGACCAGCCGCCCATCCAGACACCCATGCTTGTGTCCTCTTAACATCTTTGCATATCCTCCCCCAGTTACTGGTTTGAACCCCTATGATGGGGCTCTCACTGCCTGCTCCACAGCAGTTAACCCATCTCCACTTCCCATTGTCCAGGCGGTTAGAAAGCAAAATGAAACAAACCCCTCTACTTTACGTTGTTAAAATCGTCGCGTCTACTGCCTGATCCTAGTTCTATCCACTAGTGCACAAAGGGCAGAAATAATCCCTCTTGGCATGACAGTCTTCCAAGAGTGGCAGACAGCTGTCACGCCCTGTAATTTATTTATTTGTTCATTCATTAGCTGAACCTGTATTGAGCATCTACTACATGCCAGAAAGCAGGGTCCAGGGCTAGGAGTCGGAGAACATGGAACCTTCTCTCACAGTACCGTAGGGAACTATATACCTTATCAACTAAGTTGAATTTTTTGTGGTAAGTGAAGGTCTAAACAATGTCCACGGGGGCCTACAGGAAAGCGTATTTATTTGCCTGGTGGGAGGGAGGTGAGTGGAAGCAGAGAAGGCCTCCCAAGGCGGTGGCTGTGGTCTTGCACTCTGAGGGCTACATGTTTCCTACCTTCTCTTCAAGCTGCCGGGCAAATTTCTCAAGAGGATATTTGCACATCGGGGTCTGGCCAGTCACTGTGTTGGGGTCTCCGTTAATGCAGCTTCTGACAGTCTGGACTCTTAGGTATGTTTCTGCTCACAGTCCAGACCCAGCTTGCTTCACCTGCGTTTGTACCTGGAGGCACGGCACCTGGAGCAGGAAGTCCTCCGAGGGGACAATGGCCCTGAGGATCTGGCTGAAGAACCCGAGGGCTCCTGGATGCTAGTTCCCTCCCCAGTCACTTCCCTACAGGAACGGTCTGTGCATATGAGGCTCTTGTGTCAAAACCCCCACCTGTTTCACAGAGGCATGGATTGCCAAGGGAAATCTTGAAGCTCCTTTCGCAAGCAGTTTGTCTGCAATGTGACGTATTTGGAAGAAAGGGGCCATGTTAAATATGAAAGCTCCTGGGGCTTCCCTGGTGGCGCAGTGGTTGGGAGTCTGCCTGCCGATGCAGGGGACACGGGTTCGTGCCCCGGTCCGGGAAGATCCCACATGCTGTGGAGCGGCTGGGCCCGTGAGCCATGGCCGCTGAGCCTGCGCGTCCGGAGCCTGTGCTCTGCAACGGGAGAGGCCACAACAGTGAGAGGCCCGTGTACTGCCAAAAAAAAACAGACAAAAAAAAAAAACAAACAAAAAAACAAAAACCTATAACTGCCGATGCAGGGGACACGGGTTCGTGCCCCGGTCCGGGAAGATCCCACATGCTGCGGAGCGGCTGGGCCCGTGAGCCATGGCCGCTGAGCCTGCGCGTCCGGAGCCTGTGCTCTGCAACGGGAGAGGCCACAACAGTGAGAGGCCCGTGTACTGCCAAAAAAAAACAGACAAAAAAAAAAAACAAACAAAAAAACAAAAACCTATATGGGACGCTGGGTTCAGAGACCTATGTTCAAAATCACTCAGATAATTACTGTGTGCCCCTAAGGATGCCAGTTAAGCCGGCTGAGATTGGGTAATCTCATCTGTGAAATGGCTTTGGTAGCAAATCTAGCTCTGCAGGATTATTAGAACACTCATGGTACCAGTTGGACCAGAGCTCTGAGGGTCCTACAAGTGCTAGATGTGGTAATCCCAGGGCACTGGCAGAGCCCTGAAAGGTCCGTGGAAGTGACTGCAACAAGGTCGTTGTGCTCGCAGGAGCTTTAGCTGTGCAGGGTGGACGGGGCAATGCAAAACTAATGTCTCTATAAGGGAAGCATGGGAGAAGGGTGGACAGATCAAGCTCTGGAAATCAGCACTTGGGGGAAAAAGAGGAAAATGAAGGGATACTTCTTTAAGCCTATTTAAAGTGGATAAAAGAAATTGTAAGTGGAAGAATATGTTACAGGCCTCTTAAGTCTACTACTTCGTGGAGGTGGGAGAAAAAGGCATAATGAAAGGGGAACATTTCTTTTTTTATATCTGCAGGGCTATAGCCTATGACTAATGAAGAGGGGAATCTGTTAACTTGAAGACAGAGAGCTCATAAGGAACTAGGACCGGGCAGTGTCTCTTGGGTGACTTTCCTCAGATTACTGCTTCTTTTGCTAAAATCCATGTCGCCAGGCCCCATCCCATACCTGAAAAATCAGAACCCCTGGGGTGGGACCCAGCGCTCTGCGCTGCTGCATGTTGCCCGGGTCATTTTTATGAAGCCTAATGTCTAAAAACCCCTGATTTTGGTGAATAAACATTCACAAAGAACACCTGTTTATACCCAAATCAGATCCTGTGGGCTTTATATGTTAATATCAACTTCATGGTTTCAGTATTTATACTATAGTTATGTAACATATCTGTTTGTTATACGGAGTAAACAGTATATTTTCAAGTTTCAAAGTTTATTTCAAAATGTTACATTTCAAGCAGCCTAACTTTATGTGCTTGAGAATGCTTTTAGGTTTTAGAAAAATATATGGTGGAATAGGAATGACCTCACGCTTGCTCTACTGCACATGGATTTCCAACCTTCTCCCTGCAGTCTGTCTCTCTCCCCAACCATAGTCCACCTCATATACCATGGTTCTGTAAGGTTACTCCTTTCGCCAAAAACCCCACCAGTGGCTCCCCACTGCCTATGGGATAAAGATAAAACTCCTTGGCCTGGCTTCCAGGCCTTTCACACGATATGGCCCACCTGGCAGCTAATCTTCCCCTTACATTCTCCCACACACACCCCCAAACGCCAGCCAATCTAGACTACTCATCAACCTCATCTGGAACTTTACATCTCCAGAACTTCAGCTCACACCAAACTTCTTCATCTCAACCCATCAGAATCTTACCATCCTTCTAGATCTTTCCAGACATCTAAGCACTGCTTCTTCAGAAGCCTCTTCTGGCCAACCAGTTACAAGTGCTTCGTCCAGACCCTACAGTATTTTTTCTGCGCTGTGCCATGGTCTTAATACATGCTGCCTAGTATTATGCTTATTTGCATATTTGTCTACTAGCCTTAAAGTTACTGGAGAGCCGGGCCCGTAACTCACTCAACTCTGTATCACCCATAGAAACACACCTAATAAATGACCTCCAGAAGGCAGACGTAAGTGGGCTATCCAATAGAGCTTTCTGCCATGATGGAAATTTACATATCTGCGTCATCCAATGGGGTAGTCATTAGCCACAGTGGAACTCTTGAGCACTTAAAATGTGGCTAGTGTGACTGAGGAAGTAACTTTTCAATTTTATTTTAGTTTAGCAAATCGAAATGTAAATTTAAGCTGCGGATGTGGCTAACGAATATACAATGGGGCAGCACAGAGAGAACATACTTAATGGAGGAAGATGCGCTGAACTTAGAAAACTTGTAAGCTTGCTGCCCTACCTTCAAGGTTCGCCTGATCTGGTTCTCCCTACTCCTGCATCCTTAGCTCCCGCCACTTTACCCCGTACTCACCCCACGCCAGCCAGGCCGGGCTTGTTTCCTTTTCTGAAGCAGGCCTTGCTCATGCTGGTCTCCAGGCTCTTGCTCTTGCCCTGGGCTTTGCCTCGAGTGCTTTTCTCTCAGATCTCATTCAGCTGGGATTTTGTTACTCAGGTCTCAGCTCAAATGTCACCTACATAGAGAGGATGTCCCTGATGTGCCATCTAAAATAGACCTCTCTTTCTGTCACCCCACCTTCTTATATTTTCTTTACAACCCTTTCACTGTCTAAAATCATCTAATTTATTTCACTTCTTCTTTATTGTCTAACTCTTCCTAATAAAAGATGGGCTTCTTAAGGAAGCACTCAAATACCAATGTGTAATAAAATCTGCGGGTGAAAGCATGATGAGAAAGAAGATATTTGCATAGTTTCAAACTATCTCCCAAGATACTAATTAATTATAAAGGAGAAAAGGGTAACTTTATTACAGAGGAGAAAACTATCAGAAACCACCCTTACCAAGTGTTAACTTTCCAAATGTAACCCAGGGTTAACAGCACCAGTGACAAAACATTTTGACATCAAGTACATCACTTCTGTGGTATCCTCCCAATAATGCAGAACCACAATCTAAGCATGAGACATTAGACAATCTCAAATTGAGTGACATTCCACAGAATATCTGACCAGTTCTACTCAAAAGTGTCAAGGTCATGACTGAAGGATTGTCAGACTGGAGAAGAATAAGGAGACGTGATGACTAAACATGATACGGGAACCTATACTGGTTCCTGAACCAGAAAAAGGAGTAGGAAAACTGGAAAAAAATCCTAATAATATCTGTAGGACTGTTAATTTCCTGGTTTCAGTATTTATACTATGGTTATATAAGATGTTGGTGGAAGGGGAAGTTAGGTGAAGGGTATATAGGAACTCTGTACTATTTTTATAACTTTTACATAAGTCTAAAATTATCTTAAAATAAAAGATTTTTCTAAAAAAATATAAGCTTTTGAGAGCAAGGGCTTATCTGTCTTGTTCTAGAACAGTACCTTTCACATAGTAGGAATTAGCTAATTATTTGTGAATGGGAGGAAGGTGAGAAGGAAGAAAGAAGGATGGAATAGAGTAAGGGAGAAAATGGTTGAGGGAAAGAGGGAGGGAAGGGAGGAAGAAGAATTGGAGGAAGTGTGGGAAGAAGGGAGTGCACGCCTTTGGGAAGACTCAGAAGATGTGAAACATAACAGCCCTGTTAAGGTCCTCAAGGAAAAGGCTCACCCACAGCATCTGTCACATGGCCTAGATACACAAGGGCTTGGGGATATGCCCCAAGCAGGGGCTATGGCTATTTATCTTTGTGTTCCCAGAACCCAGCGCCCATGCCACATTCTAGGTGTTCGATACACATTTATTGAATTCGATTTAAAGTAGTTAATGACTTGGCTTAAATGCAGTGGTTGGATTAACACATGCAATGCCTTCCTAAGAGAATTCTCCAGCTTTCGGTGGGTAGGTTAATAACTTTGGCTGCTGAACTGAACCGGCACAGTCTAAGGCCTGGGTCCTGAGGGCTTGGGTAAGTGAGTCTCTATAGACTGTTGGACATTGGAGCAAAATTAATTCAGTGAAACAGCCCATCCTGGGATGGCCTACAGAGCTGAATTTATTTTCAAGTGCAGGATGTAAAAACTCGTGTGCTGCGCTGTCCTCCAAATTTAAGGACATAAGAAGGGCTCAAAATTTGAGATGTCTTTCCAGTACAAGGAATGAAATTTCACTGATGAACATTATTTCAATTCTATCTATAAATGACTAAGTGTGTGCCTAGCATCTAGTTATACACTTCCTTAGCTGTTCACAATAAAAACCCTTTGAAATTACGTTAATATTTCTGCTTCACAGATGAGGAAAATAAAGCTCAGAGAGTGAGATGACCGATCCTAATTTACACAGCACTAAAGTCATGAAGGCAGAACTCAAGCCCAGCTCCCGCTCATCCAAAGCTCTTGAAAGGGTCTTAGACATCATCTGTTCTGACTCCACAGTGCTCTGCCCCATCTTTCACCTGCTAATAGTAGGCATTAGCAGGCGGGATAGACTAGACTTTAACAGAAAGGGGCCCTTGGTCAACCTTTTTCACAAAGTGTTGAAGCAGGAGGTCAGTGGAACAGTGCAGAAGCCCAGGGGAACTGTCAGCAGACTGGGGGCCTTTCTTGCCTCTCATATTATTAGCTGTGGGCTCTCAGTCAAGGCATTTGCCCTGTCCAAGCGTTGGCTGGTGCCATCTGTCAGATGACAAAGATATGGAAGCCTCTCCTATCCCAGGAAAGCTGCAAGGTGGGGCCTTATGTCTGGTCTCCAGTTGGAGACTCCTGTCGCCCTGTATGCCAGCGACAGACACGGAAGTTGTTTAATTTGCTGAAATGCTGTGCCATGCTAATTACACCAACCTCAGAATCTACTATCTTTTTCTCTCCCTCACTGCTTCTATTTCATTGTCTTTCTGTCTCTCTCTCTCTCACTCTGAGTTTTCAAGCAAGAACTGTTTGTTAGCTCCACAATCAGAACAATCTAATTGGCTGCAGAAAGGAACATGCATGATATCCTCAGCGGGAACCTTAGTTGGAACAAGGTCAAAAACCACTTGACTGCCCAAGAGAAGTGAGAGAAACGGGAATTCAAAAGCCTCTATTTATAACTGTGGAAACTGAAATTTTGAGCTGTGCTCTTGACCAGGTAATTACATCATGGAAACAGTCTGTCCATCCTTGGGTGGCTTTTCAAGATAAAAACAGACTCAATGGAGCTCTTCTCTTAAGCAGACTCTCTCCTCTATGGTTTTCCCAAGGGCCCTGAGTTCTGAGCATTGTGCTGGTACAAGGAATACAGCAAAAAGTTTGAAGCCCAGGGGCTCTAGATTAGAACTGAGCCTCTTTTGCTTACTAATAGCCTGCTGTTGAATAAGTTACCCTAGATTTTTGACCCTCAGCTTCCTCACCTATAATATGGGAATGCCACTTCACATCCATTAGGATGGCTATAATCAAACAACAAGAACAACCAGAAAATAACAAGTGTTGGTGAGGATATAGAGAAATTGGAACCCTCTTGCATCGTTGGTAGGAATAGAAAATGACGTAGACACTGTGGAAACATTTTAGCAGTTCCCCAAAAAGTTAATCATGGAATTACCACATGATCCAGCAATTCCACTCCTAGGTATATACCCAAGAAAACTGAAAGCAGGGACTCAGATACTTGTACACCGATGTTCATAGCAACATTTTCACAATAATCCAAAAGTGGAAACAACCCAAGTGCCCTTTGACAGGTGAATGGATAAACAAAATATGGTATGTACATATAGTGGAATATTTTTAACCTTAAGAAGGAAGGAAATTCTGACATACACTACAACATAGATGAACACTGAAGACATTATACTAAGTGAAATGAGCCAGACACAAGAGAACAAATGCTGTATGATTGCATTTACATGAGGCACCTAGAGTAGTGAAATTCATAGAGACGGAAAATAGAATGTGCTTGCCAGGGGCTGGGAGGAGAGGGAAATGGGGAGTTTGTGTTTAATGGGTACAGAATTTCAATTTGCGAAGATGCAAAAGGTTCTGGAGATGAATGGTGGTGATAGCTGCAGAAAAATGTGAGTGCCATCTGAACTTTACATTTAAAATGGTCAATTTCATTTTATGTATACTTTACCATAGTAAAAAAATGGAATATTACCATCTAACTTACTGGGTTATTTTAAAGATTAAAGTAGATATCATACGTGAAATATCTAGAATGATGCCTGTCACACTGTAGTTGTTCAACACATACTGGTTTCCTTCCCCACAGAGCATATTTAATTTTCACGAAGCCTCTCCTTGCCTTACAAGATTATAACTGAAAAGTGGCCACACAGATGGAGATGGCACAGAATAACATTTCTGCACAAAGATGATCATACTCAAAGAAGGGACACAATTATAAGTGAGTCTGGAGAACTTGCTTCCTTCTATTTTATGCCTTAAGAATAATTTATTCCTTAAAGCAAAGTGAAGGCAGAAAGGTGCACCTGAGGAACCATTGCAAATCTCTCTTGAGTTTAAAACAAGAAGAGAGAAATACCTTTCTAGGTCTCAAAAGTGAAGGAAAGCATCCTAACCTACCTAGTTCATTGGGCCGACAAACATTTTAGCACCAGCTTAATTCAGGCGTGGGAACCAGAATCTCATCCACCTTGCTGAATGGTGTTTCTGGATGGGGATCACCACACCTGCCCACCTATGCTCAGGTGACCTTCAGAAACAGGATGAGGAGGTAAACTGGAGGGCAGTCCCTGCTTGAGGCAGGAGTGGGGAGGGGTTCCGCAGCTGGCTGGACCTGGACTTCTAAAGGATGATGCCAAAGAGTGTTTCTCTAAGCCTTCTTCCAAATCCAACTTTTGGTACATCTGTGGCTCCCTGTTGGAGAGCAGGTTGCAGCCTGCAGGTTTCAGGGAGAACTCTTCCAACAGGAGCCCAGGCCAGGCCCTGAGCCCCCAGCATACCTGGCCAGGTCAGGCTGGGACTGTCCCTCTTTTTCTCAGGTGGTACCTTTGAACACTATGAATCAGGGAGCTTAGGCTCAAATCACTTCTTCAAACCTATCACATCTAAGTATAGCGGGTATAAAAGTAAAAATAACAGTGGTTTATCAAGGGCTTACTATGTACTGGCGACTGTACTAGGTGCTTTACACATTATTCCATTTGATCCCTAGAACAGCTGTGTTGTCAGTATTATTATTCCCATCTCATGAGTGCAAAAATGGAAGTTGAGAGAGCCTAGGTGTCTTGTCCAAGGTAAAAAAAAAAAAAAAATCCTCCTTATTTCCATATACTTCTCCCCCTGCTCTTCCTAACTTTTCAGCACCTTGAAGGTACCGTTAACATGTTAGAAAGTTTAGGAAGTTCTCAGGTGCTATGCTCACAAATAGCCTTTGTGCAAGCTCTAGAGGTGTGCTTAGCTTGTAGGAAAAAGGCTCAAAGAATGACAAATGAACATTTGCAATCTGCTTTTTTTAAACCAATAACCATATTGACCATGTGACTCTCACAGTATTTTTACAACGTGTGTATATATGTGTATCTATATAAATGTAAACATATATGTATATATGTGTATATGTGCCTCCACACACACACACGCACACACGCACATCTATCTATATCTATATCTATATCTATATATACACAAATATTTTTCAGCTCCAGTTATACGACTTGGGACACACAGCCTAGAATGATCACCTATAACTTGATTAATTTGTTTCAAAATCAACCAGGAAAGGATCTGCTTAATCATACCCAGATACTTAGCTTCAGACATGCTATGTCGTTATATTATGTAGACCTTTTCAGTATTTCTGTCAAGGATTTTGTAGTAATTTATCATCTGCCCTTCCCAACACCCTGGGCTAAGGAGATGCCACTAATCATTACAGCTTGAATTTGTTTTACACTCTCTTTTGAGGGAGTCTATACCCTTTAAAGATACTACATAAGTCTTGCAAATAACTTCGAAACAGTCTTGAGTCTTGAGATTTCTTATTGACCTATGGAATGCATTGGAAAAATTCCTATTGTTCCCTGTGGATTGAATTAGGAGACTTCCATGGTGTCTACTGCTAGCAAGCTTGGGCGATAGTGAGTTCATTTCACAGACGGTGACTGAACAACTGACCCATAGCTGAAGTTTCCATTAAGATCTAGGTCTCCTGGTGCTGGAGAAAATTGTCAATAATAATAAAAGTTGCCAACGTTACTGAGTGCTTACAGTGTGTTTCAGGCTTAAGAGAAGGTATGGTTGCTATTCAGCAGTCTGCTCCTTTGTTTGGTGTTCCCCTCCCTCGTTCCTCAAAAAACCCACTGCATGTGCACATCTATGCAAGAACACCTGGCTCTACCTCACTGGGTTGTCCCCAGTCATGCAGGGCCATGGTTCTCCATTTTAAGGGGCATAAGGATTACTTGGGAAATGTATTAAAATATAGGTTTCTGGGACTCACCTAACATTTTAGTAGGTCTGAACTTATATTTTTAATTATCAATCTTCCTGATGCCTTCTAATATAGGCATCGGGGGGTATACTTTGATAATCACTGATTCCGGACTTGCAATGTCATTCTTATTCTCTACTGAAATTTTCACCTTCATTCACTTCTCAAACATTCACCAAGAAGTTAATATAATAAAGAATCCCATGTGGATGGTGCTTTTACAGTTTGAAAATCACTTTCATGTATGCCCTCATTTGAAGCTCACAGCAGCCATCTAAACTCCATCAGGTAGGTGTGGGGGCAGACATGGCAGACACCAGAGAGCTCTCTCCTTCTCTGCCAGCAGCATCCTGATGCATTTATCTCTTGGGCTGGAGATCCCATGAAACCTGGAAACATGGGTCCCGTATCCTAACCAGGGAAATTTTTTTGACGTCCAAACAAACTACTTTAGGCAACTGATTGGCAAAAAATGGGCATGTTCTAGCTAATGAGATATAAAAAGAAGTATACTGGGGAGAATTCCCCTTCCTGAACTAAAAAACAACTTCCTGAGGTGAATGCCTGCCCCTTCTTTCTTTCAGAAACTCATAAATGAATAGTCATCTCGTGACTGTAAAGCAACAAGCATAAGGATGAAAGCCCAGATGCTAAATATGGTGGAGCAGAAAGATAAAATGATCTGGGGGTCTTCAACAATATCACTTAAATTGTGAAAAAAAACCCTCAGCAACTGAATACATCTGAACTTGTTCTTAATTACAAAAAAGGAACCTCTGGGTTTTTTTTTTTTTGAGGGTGCATTCTAAATTAGATTTTCTCTGTCACCTTTAGGTAAAAGCACCCCTAACTGACCCAGAGGTGTTATAATTATTAAACTCCTTCTTTTATAGAAAACAGCCACAGAGAAGGTTACGTTACTTGCTTAAAATCTCTTAGCAAGTAAATAGTGGGTCCTGGACTTGAACTCAGATGGACTGACTCTAAATCCTGAACCACCTACCCTGGAGCCTCACTGTACAATAAAGGTGTTCCAGTGACTACCTTGCAATAGAAGTGAGTGGGGGTCTGGGCTCCTTATCCCACTTCAACTAGAATAATTCTTACTAATCTATTTTATAAATTGGACTGTCAAATATAAAACATAATTTGAAGAAAGGGTTCTGCTGATTTAAAATATAGCTTAAAATAAAGTAGCATTATGCCTTGCTGTTTTCCCCTTATATGTAAGGAATTGTAGATACAAAAGACTACAATACTTGACCTTTGTTTTTAGCACATTGTTACCTAGTTCAGGAGATAAGACATATACACATACTGTGTTGGGGAGCAATGCAGGAGTTAAACTAAAGCTGTTTAAATAAAGCAAAGGCTACTTTTGCCACGCTATGTCCCTGGAAACAGTGTTATAAAGCAAATAATTATAAAATGATTCTTATTTCCCCCATAGGAATTATGCCATAAAAAGGGTTGTGCTCCTAACCAAAGATGTAGGATCCAATTAATAATAAATATAGCCAATAACAAGGCTCGAGAGCAGAATGTAACATCATTTGAAATAATAGAATTATGTTCCGACTCCTATAAAACGGGAATGAATATACCGAACATATTATATAGCACATTTGGGATTACTGTATAATCAAAGTAGTCATATAATATAAACATAAAAATCTATACCATAAATCTGACCTAAAACTAACATGCTATCAATAATAAACCAAAAACATGTGTGATAATTTTATTTGCTTCTTTGAGACTTCAGATGGAATTTTACAGGACAATTTAGATGCTCACTTCTCTTATAAATGTGAAATAGCCAAGGAAATTAGTACTTGCGCTCCCTTGTTTTGGACTGACTCCTGCAGCAAGCAGATATATTCCAAATATTCATTTGAAATACCACGGAAAATGATGACCGTTGTTCAGAGTTCCACAATGGCAGGTTAAACACTGAAAAAATGTCTTAAATGTAAAAGTCTGCTGTTGCTTTGGTTTATTCAAAGCTCCTTACGGGACTTCCGCTTCTGCCCATGTACATTAACTGCTATAGGGATTGGTCTCCTGTCATAAACATTGGTCTCCTGTCAAGTTCATATAAAGTGGTGGGTTTCAGGTATTGAACAACAGGCAGCACGAGACTGTGGTACATGAGAGAAGGGAAAGAAATGAGATGAGCCTTATAATTTCCCCAGGTTATTGCCTGGAAGAAGCTGCCAGGTTGCAATTAAGGGCCAGCAAACCCAAACAGAGCGTGTTGACTTTGCTGGGTTGAGGCCGAGATGGAAGTTTGGAAAGAAAACCAAAGTAGCTATCTATGGTTTCCAGGCAAGATACCAGAGAGGAAGCTGGAGAGAGAGAGGGAGAGAGAGAGAGAGAGAGAGAGAACATGAACACCCTGGAAATCTGCAGAGGAATCCCCTTTGGCTGAGTATGAATTCATGGATGTATGTGAGAAAATCACCACAGGACAAGAAGAGAAGCACCAGAAAGCAATAGGCTAAACAATTCCTGGAGCCAAGGCTATGAATAGTCTGTGTCCCAACCAGCCAGACTGGACAGATCTAGTAATACCATTCAGTAAAGTACTCAGAAGAATCACACTTTAGTAGTAATAGGGTTAAGTTATGTTCAATGTTCAATGAACCCCAACCTGAAAAAAACAAAAAGTCATATCAAGACCTATCATAATCAAATTGCTTAAAAACAGTGATTAAAAAAATGTTTAAAGCATCCAGAGAAGAAGCATACATTATGTACAGGGGAGCAAACATAAGAATGGCAGCCAACTCATTGTTAGAAGTCATGCCAGAAGACAACAGAGCAACATCTGTAAAGTGCTGAAAGAAAAAACTGTCAACTTTGACATTTTTTTAAGCAAAAACATTTTTTAAAAATGAAAGCAAAGTAAAAGTTTTGCAAAAAAAAGCTGATAGAAACTTTCACTATAAGACATGTTAAAGGAAGTTCTTCAGGCAGAAGGAAAATACCAGATGGAAATTTGGATCTACACAAAGGAATGAAGAATGCCAGAAATAGTAAATATGTAGGTAAACATAAGAGACACTTTGTCTCATTTTTCAATTCCTTTAAAGGACTTGACAGCGTAAAACAAAAATAATAAGGTATTGTGGGATTTATAACATATGTAGAATTAAAATGTGTAACAACAATACAAAGGCTGGGGGTGGGGACTGGACATACACCAATATACCTTATACTACACGTGAAGTAATATTATTTAAAGGTAGGTTTTGATAACTTTAAGATGAATACTAAAAACTCTAAAAAACCCACTAAGATATAAAAACAAAGAAATACAGCTAATAAATGGAGCTAAAATTGATTTTTAAAAATTCAACTAATTATTCAACTTTTCATGGTCCCAGGGCACCACATGGGTTGTTTCTTCCATGAAAATATTAGTAAAGACCTTAGAAAAGAATCTCAAAATCTCTCTAACGTGTTGATATCTTAGTTCTCAGTATCTGTTGTCATTCTATGTCCACAGAGTCATGGAAACCTCACACACACACATGCACACACACACACACACACACACACACACATACACACATCAAACTTTATTTGGAGACTGACTGTCAAATATGCCACACAAAATATGCATAACAATATTCAATTACATGTTGATGCTCTAATGGTGCAAATTTTAAAGAGTTATTAAATTGATAAGACTATCATTTTTTTGATCAATTAATGTTTATGACTAAACAACTTCTACTACATGGGAGTCATTAAAAGGGCTCCTCGGGTTTCCCTGGTGGCGCAGTGGTTGAGAGTCCGCCTGCCGATGCAGGGGACATGGGTTCGTGCCCCGATCCAGGAAGATCCCACATGCCGCGGAGTGACTGGGCCCGTGAGCCATGGCCTCTGAGCCTGCACGTCCGGAGCCTGTGCTCCGCAACGGGAGAGGCCGCAGCAGTGAGAGCACCGCGTACCGCAAAAAAAAGAAAATTAAAAAAAAAAAAAAAAAAAAGGACTCCTCCATTTTTAAAAGGCCAGGAACCATGGAACCACTGTGTTGGGTGAAAGGACTTGGCCTTGAGAGTTTGAGATTCTTTCTTATATGTAACAAGCAATCACTGATGGTTTCTAAATGGTGTGACACAGGACAGCAATGCCCTCACATATTTTAGATTTGATGAAGTGAGGTAGAAAAAAGTCAAATAGTTTGTTCTGAAGCTCAGTGACTAAAACTAAATTGAATAACCACAAATCAATCACCCAGTTGTTAACTTGGGTGGCATGCAGTTTTCTGGATCACTGAGTGACCAGACCACATATTATACATCTGATCATTTGAGTTATGTGATTAGATATTTGTTGACAGGTTATTACCTATGATATCTTTGGTGAACATCTGTAATTTTGTGTGATGTATGCTTAGTGTTCCTTCATTTGGGGAACTGCCGCATTTTCACTTGATTTGATTCTGGTGGGGTTGTTAATAATCCCCTCCCTTCCTCCTTCTAAGCTGGGGATACCCATTCCCCTCACATACAATAATTGATCCAGCTTGGGCACATGGCCCAAGAAAGGGCAATGATTTTCCTTTCTTGGGAATTATATGGATGCTGTGTGAAGGAAACAATGATGTCTTCTCTAGGATTCTGAGCACTGAGAACCAAGTTTGACTAGAGCTTCTAGGGAAACTTGATAATAGAAATAAGAGGCAAGCAGAGTTGAGGAATGGAAACAGAGTCCTGCTAACAGTACTTAATCTATTGTTTAATGAATTAGCAAGCCTATATAGAGTACTTATTATGTGTTTAGCACTGTTCTTGGCCTTGAGGGTGTGGCAGTGAACAAGTCCTCTAAATGCCTACATTCTAGGGAATTCTTGAGCCCCTTGACAGGGTGGAATCTGAAGCCCAGTCCTAGTATTTTAGACTTTCCAGTTACATGAGCCAATTAATCTTGCTTTTTCACTTAGTTTACCTTTAATCTACGTCACTTGAAAGAGTTCAAACACACTCTTAAATCTGATTTTAAAAGCTAAGAGGATCATTTGAAAAGAAGAGCTTGACTGAAGACCAGAACTTGGAATCCTCTCACTCTTTCTAGTATAAAAGCTAATCAGCTAGACCGGTGCTTCTCCAAGTGTGGCTCAGAGAACCCTGGGGGTTCCTGAGTGTTTTTCAGGGGATCCATAAGGGCAAAACTATTTTCATAATCATATTTAGATGTTATTTGCCTTTTCTGCTCTCATTCTCTCATGAGAATATGGTAGAGTTTCCCAGAAACTACATGATTTCTACTAAGGCAGACATGAAAGAGATTTGCAAAAAAAAATGTGTAACAATGCCACTCTTCTCACTAAATTTGTTTTAGTTTTGGTAAAAATGTTTTATTTTTCTTAAAATATGTTATGTTTCTGTGTAATGGATTTACTATTATTTGCAAATGTATTAATAGATAAATATTTTTTAAATTTCTGAGGTTAATAATAATATAAAATCAATATATTTAACCCACACAAACAAAAATTTGGGGGGCCCTCAATAATCTGTAAGACTGTCAAGTGATTCTGGGACAAAAAAGTTTGAGTCCTGCTAATCTAGACCAGTGCTGAACAGTCGGTGAGCCAATAGATATATTTTGTGGTGAAACTGAGGAGCCATGGACATAACAGACTAGAAGAATGTCAGCTTACTGGAGGTGTGGGTGCAATATAAGTTCACGAGCGTACATTTCTCCCTTCTATCCTCACAGATGAAAAGGTCAGGTTCAAACTGAACTGGCACAAAACAAACTACAGTAACTGCCTCACCATTAATGGTACAGACTGGTGTGTCTTGGGAGTAGCCAGCCCTAGTGAGGCCTGAGAAGGTAAAGATGGTGCTAAGAAGCTTTCCTAAGGAAGCTATTCTCACCACCAATCTGAATGAAGGAGCAGGCATCCTGTCAACAAGATAATGAAAAGATAAATGTTCAATCTATTCACATCTGTGGATATGTTGGACCAACATAAGGAATTACCCAAATCACTGAACATTAGCCATTATCTTGTGGCAAATTGACTTCTCCATACCAGAACCTTTGATTTGACAGGGACTGAGAAGAGCCAGTGATGTCAGCAAGAATATCAAATAAGAAAGCAGCAGGTGGCCTTTGGAGGTTGCAGCTTTTATTAGCCTAAGTATTTTGATAAGGTCCCTCTGACTCTAAGTTTTAACTTGTATTTCAAGGGCGTCTCTCCAAAAAGCTGAAATCACTGTGTCTATTCAGCCCCAACATCCTTTCACAGGCATGCTCCAACTCCATGGCAATCAAATCCCTCCCTATTCTTTCCCAATTTTGATCCTCCTTGCAGCTCTCCTAATGGCATCATTCTCCTTGTCACTGAGGTTCTCAGCTTAGAGTGTTTGACTTCTCTTTCTCTCTTGCCAATACTAATCTACCTCCTTTCCTCAGGCCGGCCCCTTCACTGTCTTTCACTAAGTTGCTGATTTCTGCCAATTCTACCCAGTCTTTCACTGAGACTCCACAGCCCTGAATCATCTACTCCTTGATTGAATCAACGTGACCTGCTTGCCAAAGAAAATGAAACTTTTCTGAAGAAGAAGAACATCACCTAAAGCTTCTGGAATTCAATAAAATGTTATCAGGAATGACAGGAAACAGAGCCAAATGACCCAAAGCCAAGATAAAAAACAAAGAGAAAAACAGACCTTGAAGTCTGGTACTGGAGTTATCAAATATATACTTTAAAATAATTATCTGAAAAATATGCTCAAGGAAATCAGTGAAATATAAAGAATTTCATCAGAGAACATGAATCTATGAAATAAGGATCAACTGGAAATTCTAGAAGTGAAAAATACAATAATTGAAATCAGTAATTCAACAGATGGGCTTAATAGCAGATTGGACACAGCAGAAGAGAGAATTAGTAAACTAAAAGAGAGGTCAGTAGAAAATAGCCAGATTGAATCACAGGGAGAAAAAAAAAAAGAATGGAAAACACAGAAAAGAGTCAGAGAGACATATGAGACACAACGAAAAGGTGTAAAATAGATGTAATCTGAAGTCCTAGAAAGAGAGGAGAAAGAGGAAAGGACAGAGGCAATATCTGAAGAAAAAAAAAAATTTTTTTTTTTGAAATTAACAAAACATTGTTTCTTTATAAGCCCCAAACAGAATAAACATAAATAGTCATATCATAATAAAGCTGCTTAAAATCAGAGACAAAAAGAAAATCTTTAAAATAGCTAGAGGGGAAAAACATATTACCTCTAAGGAAGCATCAATAAACCTGAACACTGACTTTTCAACAGAAGAGAACAGAGTGATATACGTAAAGCACAGAAAGAAAATGACTGTCAGCCAAGAATTATTTACTCAGTGAAAATTGTCTTCAAAGATGAAGGTAAAATAAAGACATTTTCAGTCAAAATAGCTGAGCAGTTTTTCCCCAGCAGACCTTCATTAAAAGGAATATTAAGAAGAGTTCTTGAGGCAATAGGAAAATGGTTCCAGATAGAAGCACAGTAATGTAAGGAATTCAAGAGCACTGGAAAGGAAAAATATGGGAGAATACTTAAATAAATTTTGACTATTTATTTTGACACAGTAATACTGCCTTGAGAGGTTTAAAATACATGTATCAATAAAATATATAACAACAAAAGGACAAAAGATAGGGTGGGGGTAAATGGAATTTAAGTAATCTAAGGTCCTTGCCTTGTGCAGGAATGGAAAGCATACTAATTTAATATATACTTTAGTGATCTCTAGGGTAACAATTAACGGCATAGTAATATGGTACATAATTAAGTACTTTTCCATAAAGGTTATTCTAGGCTTTACCAGTGAATTCTTCCAAATATTTAAAGATGCAGTACAACCAATTTCATACAAACTCAGCAGCAAATAAAAAAAATAAGGGAGACTTCCCATTTTGTTTCACAAGGTTACCATACCTTTGATAACAAAAGCCAAGAAGGCTTACTAGGAGGAAGAATTACAGGCCAATCTCTCTCATAAACGCAGATGCAAAAGTTCTAAACAAAATATGAGCAAATCAATATGAGTTACGTGTAAAGTAGATAATCCATCACCACGAGTTGGGCTTTACTCTGAGATATAAGGTTGGTTTCATTCTCAAGATTCAGTCAGTGTAATTCACTGCTTTAACAGAGAAAAGAATAAATATTATATAAATGAGTTGATAGATATGGAAAAAGAATTGGACACAATTCGTCACCCATTAATGATTAAAACCCTCAGCCCATTAGCTATAGAAGTTGTGGCAGACTATATTTTCCAAAAATGGCCACAGCAACATGCTGTCCCCCCCACGCTCTGCCAGAGCTTGCAGGACTCAACAGAATGCAAAAAGTATTGCCGTGTGACTTTTGAGGCTAGACCATAAAAGGTAATGCAGCTTCCACCCGGACCTCTTGCAGGATACTTGCTATTGGAACCTATTCCCCATGCTATGAGAAAGCTCAAATTAGCCTGTATGGAGAGACTGTATGTAGAAGCCCAAGTAGAGAGGCCCCCAGCCAACAGCCAGCATCAACCACCAGATGTGAATGAACAAGATTTCAAATGATTCCATCCCCTCAACTTCAAGTCTTCCAACTGAGACCCCAGATATTGTGAGGCAGAGGTAAGCCTTCCTTACTAGCCTCTGTATAAATTCTTGACTCTCAGAATCTTCAAGCATAATAATAAATGGTCATTTTTTGCCGCTAAGTTTTGTGATGCAACCATAGGAACTGGAACAGAAGGAAACTTCCTCAACCTGATAAAGACATCTTTGAAAACTCTACAGCTAACATCATATATAATGATGAGATATTGAAAGCTTTCCTGTGAGTTAAGGAATGAAACAATGATATCCATTATCACCACTTTTAATATACATTTTACTGGCTCTCTTAGCCAATACAACAAGGCAAGAAAAAGAAATAAAAGGAATAATATTTAGGAAAAAATAAAACTGTCAACTTTGGCAGATAACAGGATAGAAAATCCAAAATAATCTATAAACTTTTAGAATCAATATGTAAATTTAGCAGTCTTTGGATACAGCATCAATATACAACAAAAATTATATTTAAAAAAACCTAGTCATAAAAGAAAAATAAAATTTTTAAAACAACTTTTACAAAAGCACTTAAAGATCACAAAGGAATGAATCTAAAGAAATACTGGCAAGAACACAAGGAAACCTACAAAATATTACTAAGAGAAATTAAGGAAGACCTAAGTAAATGGAAGGCTCTATTACGCTAATGGATTGGAAGACTCAGTACTGTGAGAATACCAACTCACCTCAAGTTAATCTGGAGATTCAATGCAATCCCAATCAGGTGTGTGTGTGTGTGTGTGTGTGTGTGTGTGTGTGTGTGTGTGTGTGTGGTGATTCTAAAATGTATATGGAAATGTAAAGGGCTAAGCATGGCAAAGACAATCGTGAAGAAGAACAAAGGTGGAGCATTTAGAGTACCAGATATCAAGATAAATCATAAAGCTACATTAATGAAAACAGAGTGGTAGTGACACAAAGACAGACACATAGAGACCAACTGAATAGAGTTCAGAAACAAACTTATAATCACCTGATTTATAACAAAGATGCCATTGAAATGCAATGGGAAAAAGATAATCTTTTCAACAAATAGTGCTGGATTAATGGGCTACCTATTTGAAAAAGTGAGTCTGCATCTCCACTTCATGCCATATATAAAAATCCACATTAAAAAAATTATAATCCTAAATATGAAAGGCAAAATAATACAGCTTCTAGAAGATAGCATAGGAGCATATATTTATGACATTGGTGTAGGTAAATATTTCCTAAACAGGACATAAACAGGACTAACCATAACCCCAAATTAGTAAATAGGAGTTCATAAAAATTTTAAAGTTCTTCTCATTAGAAGATACTGTTAAGTAATTGGAAAGACAGACCACGAACTGGCGAAAAAGATGTGCAATATTCATAATGCATATATCTGATAAAGGACTTTTGTTCAAAATACATAAGGGACTCCTAAAATAAATAGTAAAAAATATATAGTACAATAACATCAAAAAAGAGCAAAAGATTTGCACAGGTCCAATAAGCATATGAAAAGATGTTCAACATCATTATTCATCAAAGAAATAAAAAGTTAAACAACAATGAAATACCACTTCACACCCTGTAGAATGGCTAAACACAAACAGAATAGAACAAAATAAACAAAAACCCCACCCTACCAAGTTGAGAATATGGAGCAGCTAGAAGTCTCATATATTGCTGGAGGGAGTGTAAATTGGTACAACCACTTTGGCAAAATGCTTAGCAATATCTTCTAAGGCTGAACAAACACACAATTTTTTTTTTTTTTTTCGGTACGCGGGCCTCTCACCGCTGTGGCCTCTCCCATGGGGGAGCACAGGCTCTGGACGCGCAGTCTCAGAGGCCATGGCTCACGGGCCCAGCCGCTCCGCGGCATGTGGGATCCTCCCAGACCAGGGCCCGAACCCGCGTCCCCTGCATCGGCAGGTGGACTCTCAACCACTGCGCCACCAGGGAAGCCCAACACACACTTTTGACCCTCCTAAGTAAATATCTGAAAGGAATGCACACATATGTGCACTGAAAGACATGTACACGAACAACCTAATTCACTGGATAAACTGGGGTACATCTATAAAATGGAATATTGCCCAATGAAAATGGAATTGCCAGTACATACAACTAAATGGAAATAGCTCACAGACAAAAAACAGTTAATATTATTCATATGCTCATTCACATAAAATTATATACATTTTAAAAGCAGGAAAGCCTAGTCTATAGGGAAAGAAGTCCAAATAATGAATATTTTTAAGGAATCTGTAATGACCGGAAGGGGCATAGGGAGGCTTCTCGTGTGCTGGGAAATGTTTCATGTCTCGGTCTCTGCGGTAGTTTTATGAATAATTTCATTTTGTAAGAATTTATGCACTGATGTGTGGTTTTTAATGTATGTATTATATTTCATTTAAAATATTCAAAGAAGAAAAGACATGAGTGGTGGCTGGGGATGCTGACGGCAGCAGTGATGATTTTCTGTTCCTCAGCAGAACTGTGTTTCTTTTCCCAAACGCCAAGGAGTGGGCTCCGTGTAACTGTCACGAACAGAGTTCCAGTTACCACTGTGTAACTAACTCTGGAGCAATACTACCTGACTATTTTGCCTCTGGGAAAAAATTTTGAATTCAGGAATTAGCTCTTTCACAAGATGGCACTGCAGTATAGAAACTTACTCCTGAATTCATTTCTTATTCTGATGGACTGGGGGAAGTTTAGTTCAGGTAGGTCTTCTAGTCTTCTAGAGGAATAAAAGTCAGTCGGGGCCAGAAGAGAAAGATGGCTGTGGGGAAGGTTGATTCGTCAGATCAAGTTGAAAGGCAAACACAGAGGAGCACAAAAACCTGAACTATCTATCTACTCAAAGTGCTTTGCCTGTCGGGCCTGTCTGCCACTCCTGCCACTTGTCAAGGCCCAGGCTTTGGCGTCACTTTGAAGGCAGACCTTAGAGGACCCTTGAAGTTTCTGCAGAAGAAGCTGCCTCGGGGCTCCTCTGTCTAATCTGAGGTCCTTTCCTATCTCCCCCACTCAGCGTCACCTCCTGGTGCAGCAGTGAGGGAGGGGAGTGGAGAGGAGACAGTGAGTAAGGCAGCAGGCAGGTCAGCAGGCAGCCCTGGAGATCCGCCCCCCAGCGCCCGGCGCACCGCTGAACCAGAGGCGCATCTCAGTGCCACGGGGCACAGGGAGCCCAAAGGCAACATTCAAACAGGAGGGCTTTCCTTATTTTTTTCCTTATTTTTTCCTGTCTCTTATTAGTGTTCCACATTATCTCAGCTCACACCATTGCCATTTGGCTAATGAGGAAATAGGCTCAGGGAGGGGAAATGCCCTGCCCAAGGCCGCATACTTTGTAGGTGGCAGAATCTCCTTCAGTCTTATCCCCTAGGCCCTCCCTACCCTGCGGGGCTTCCTCCCTTCTCCAAGCCCTCACACTGGTGAACACTCTGGGCCACTTGGGTTAGCTGCATGAGATGACATCTCCAGGCCTTTCCAGAGGGCACCAGAGGGAGGCACGTGTCACCGTCCTTACTCCCTCCCCTTGAGTGTGTGGCCGAATCCCTGCTCCTCCGTGGAGATATCGGCAAACCCCTGGGGCCAGTCTCCATTTGGCCCTGGCCTCTCAGTCAAAGGTTTGAAAATTCTGGCTGAAAAGTTAAGACGGCTGAGAGCACAGCTGGCTCCCACTGAGTAAAGAGCACTGAGGTCCCGATAAAGGCTCATTCATCTCCAGGAGGCTCATGCTCGAAAGGCTCTGAGCTCCTGAAGAGAAACTGTGCAAACTGACATCACGATAAACAGAGAAAGCATGTCTATAAAATCCCAGACAGGCAGCAATGCGACTGGTGACATCGAGTTCCACAACTGCAATGAAAGGAGAGTCTCAGTTGTGCCATGTAGGGCTAACTTCAGACAGATAGCGTGGGGACAGTGGGCCAGAGATCCCAGGGAGCTGCAAGCCCCACCAGCACTTGCTATGGGAGGGAATGGTCACGAGACTCCCTGGGAATGATCTATTAATTTGTGATGCTGAGACCAATAGGATTTGTTATTCACTTTCCTGATGATAAACTGAGGCTCAGGTTCATGTCTTTAGTTGTCAACTCAACTGCTGCCCTCTTCTCCCCATTCGTCCATCCATCCATCCATCCATCCATCCGTCCATCTGACATACAATGAGCACACAGTAGATTCTAAGTTTGAAGATGAAACAAAAAAGACCGTGTTTCTGGCCTTGATGTTCCCAGAGTATTGCGGAAATGACAGACATACAATACCCACAATCTTTTTTAAACACCAGCAGTTTTTCCCTCCATTTATAAAGATAATTGTAGGAAAGATACATTGTAGAAAAAAAAGGAAATTTTCTGAAAGTATCCAGAAGGAAATAAAAACCACACATAATCCCACTATACAGAAACAACTACTGTATGTATTTAGGGATATGGATATAGCTCATGACCAGGGTCATGGTGGAAGAGGCAGAGAGTGGGCAGGAGCACAGAAGAGAGAGGGAGTTGGCAGCCCAGGCAGTCAGGAGGGCTTTCCGGGTGGAGGAGGGTGGTGCTTCCAGGTGGGAGGGAACACAGGAAAGGGCAGGAAAGCATGGCGTGTGGGCTGGGACTCAGGGTATGTGAGGGCACCCAGGGAAAAGAGATGAGAGGAGGGAAAAGACAAGTCAGGCAGGTTGCAAAACAACCCCTCGGGCAGAAGGAACTAGGATTCCATCCTGTAGCCTCTCTCGCTGTAATGTCACATGCAGAAATTTGTTGTGAGATGCATTGCTAGTAATTTGTTAACAATGATTCTTCAGGTACTGATTGACTTGCTTTTTTATAGTTGTTTTTCTTTAGAGCAGTCACTGTGCACCTCACTCTCACTCACTTGCATTCTAGTCAGTTTCAAGAGTGGACGGGAAAGGGGCAGAGCAGAGCAAGGATGGTGCCCCCCACCCCCTTCCCCTGGAAATCTGCATCAGCATCATTACCCCTGCCCCATTGATAACTGTCTGCTTTGCCTCCCCTTTCTGTCCTGATTAAGTTCTGTGAGGGTGGACTCCATATCGTCTTATTGTTAGCTATATCTCCAGTCCCTAGCACATTTTGTTCATTCATTTAAGAAGTATTTATTGAATATCTACTATGCGTTGGACAACCAACTCACTTCACTATGTCGAACAAACCTCCCAGCCTCGTGGAGTTTACGGCTTAGTTCGGGTGTGAGGGGCAGACTTTAAGCGAATAAAGACACCAATAAATGTTTCATTACAAAGGGTGACAAATACTATGGAAGAATAGCACAGGGGTTCTGCATGGGAGGACTAAGCAGACTGGGAGCAATGAAGAAATCACTGAGGAAATTACATTTCACTTGGTTCCTAAAGGGCCTGAAACGTATTAGGCACTAAATAATTATGTACTGAATGGAAGGAAAGTCAGAATCTGCATATGCTAATGGGTGTGTGTCCTGCATGAGGTTTGTCTCCATCTAAGCCTGGCTGCTGTGGCCAACAGTTGAATAGCTTGTAGTGTGGGACTGGCACAGTCAGATGCGTGTTTTAAAAAAGATTGACGGCTACCTCTGTTGAACCTTAGCTTCTTTTTTTGTAATTTCTGCGAACAGGCCTAGATGATCCCTAAGAATTCTTCTACTTCTCCCTTCCAGAATCCTTGACCGATCAGTCAACACCTATCTGGCCCTTAGGCAAAGTCAGCATGCAGGTGAGGTCAACCTTGTCCTCTGTCACCCCTCTCCCACTCAATCTTCTTCTCAACTGCTATTCTTCTTTTAATTGTCCTTGAGCAACTCCAATAGACTTCCTACTAGTCTTGTTCTTATCAAAACTGCTTTCATAAAGTGAAATCAAAGAATGATGTAAATGCCCACTAAGGCTTAGTGCATTATTACCTTCCCTATTAGCAAAGGCAAATCCTTGAACCAAATAATGGAATGCTAACAATGGCATTCCAGCCACATGGAGGGCCACAGATGGCTGTCCTGAGCCCTGCACTATGCCTTCAGGGATGTGACTGGGTGATGCGGAGGCGGGATTCCCATTTACCACTTGGTGGGCGGAGGATCAGTAGAGTGGGGACGCCAGACTAGAAAGGCTGTGGATCTACAGGAAGAGGTGATCCATCAGAGAGAGCCGAGCTGAGCAGTGCAGGTTGGGTTAGGTTTGGGTAAGCGAAGAGGAATAGGGAGATGATGCCTGGCACAGAAGGTCTGAGTGGGTCATAGAGACTGGAATGAGCCAGGGGCCTGCTAATTATAAACCCATATCAACATGCTTAGTACCACCTTATCCCACAGGCCAGAGGCGTAGCACGCAACACAGAAAGCTGCTCTATCACTTACCAGCTGTGTGGTCTGAGATACAATGCTTACCTTTCTGAGATTCCATATCATAAAATACACTACAACACTTGTCTCTCTAGTTGTGGTGAGGCTTTAGGAAGATGGAAACTATGAAATTGCCTAGGAGAGGTCCTGGCGCACAATGTGTGTTCAATTGATGTTTGATTTTCTTTCCTTCCCAGCTAAGCAAGTCAGTTACGTCCCCACCCTCAGGTTCAGGCTGCTTCATCAGAGACATTACGTGGTTCTTAACAACCTGCAGTGGTTCCCAGATTTTGAAGGTCATGGACTAAAGGGGTAACATTTCGAAATTTCCAGCTCTTCTGCTCTGGGAGACAGCAGTTCTGAGGGTGATAGAGCCTAACCAGCTGCCAGTTTTAGAGGTGCAGGGATGGCAAGCATCAGGCATGTGGAAAGATGCAAAGGAAAGTGGGGTCTCAGTGTGGTAAGGGGCAATGAGAAAGGTGGGGACTTCAGATGGGCCTGGACGGCTTAGGGCAAATTACTTACCCGGCCAGCGCGAGGCCGGCAGTCAGGAAGTGGGAGCTGCTGCTGAAGGTGATTTAGAATCACGACAGCTCAGGTTCTACATGGAGGTGCTGTGCGGGAGCATACAGGCAAGGCAAGGCAAGATCTTTTACCAGCAGATAACACACTGATTTTAAACAACAAAGAAAAAGAACTATTTTCCCAAGTCTGAGTTCAATATTGATAAGCTGTGCAAAGCACTGCCCCACTTGGTGTATGCTTCTCCATCCATAAGAATTGAAGAGACTGCCTCACTTTCAGCTTCTCAGAGCTCTCTAGGTTGCCTGCTTTTGGCTCCAGACCGAATAGATAGAAATATGAATATCAATATAATCACAAATATGAATATGAATACAAACAAACACACAGGTGAACATAAACATGTTCATACATATAAAACATAAACCTATAAATGAATGTGGTATACGTCTCCCTCCTGTAATCTCTTTTTAGAGTCAATCAACAAACCATTTTTTACTGTGCACGTGACTATAATGATCCTTATCTTATATAAAGTGCATTGCAGCCTCAAGACAGCCCTCACATCCATTGTCTGCCATGAGTCACTCAAGCTCCTTCCAAGAAAGGTAGGACAGGTGCTGTCATCCGTGTGTGCATGTGGAAACAGCCATGGGCAGGTGGAGGACTTGTCTCCCTGGTGGCCACTGCTTTCTCTTCACTACTCCCTTACTCTGTGCTTTTTCAGGAGAGCTTTGAAGTAGAGGACTTATTTTGTGCTCTCCAGGCTCCTGCAGACCAACTAGGAACGAGTAATTTGCATATGCAAATCAAGTCACATCACCAGGTTACTTAGGGGAAAGGTTCCACCCTGAGCTTTCTAGGCTCCAGGCCTGCATGAGAGAGCTGTAGGATTTGAGCTCTTAAGCACAGGTTTCTCAGAGCACAGCTCTGTCAACAAGACCTAGGAGGGAGCTAATAAGCAGGCCAGCGGATGCTTGAACACATGGGTCTGAAACTCACTTTTCATCCACATGGTGATTTTGGAATTAATTAAATATCCCATTTTACCAAAGCTTTAGGGTGTTTTTGCTCTAGATAGCTTCTTTCCTCTTAACTAAATTGAGGCCCATAAATGAGAAATACAGTGCATGAAATCTCTGGATGTCACACCATAAATCTCAGGCATGCGGCTTTGCAAATCTCCTTTAGGATAAATTGTAGCGTTAAAGTATTTGCATTTTCTCCCTGTATTGTTGGATGCAGGGAGTTGAGCCTTTTCCAA
This sequence comes from Neophocaena asiaeorientalis asiaeorientalis, assembly GCF_003031525.2. Taxonomy (NCBI): domain Eukaryota; kingdom Metazoa; phylum Chordata; class Mammalia; order Artiodactyla; family Phocoenidae; genus Neophocaena; species Neophocaena asiaeorientalis. The sequence continues at coordinate 669,395 of NW_020175666.1, forward strand.
TCATGGACACTTTGATTGCAGACTATGGGGTAAGACAGGGGACCATGAGGCAGCTTTACTGAAGGCCCTAAGGGTTGCTGGTCCTCTGCCTTTCTGCCACCACCGAGAGACATGAGTGCTTCCATTCTGGCAGTGACCTTGGGAGAAGTTAGTAAAATGCGGAGGACAGCATTCATCTCAGGGGTGGAAGCCACAGGTTTAGACCAGGAAAAGGGGCATGGGATTCTTGGAATCTGGTACAGAAATCTTTGAGCTAAAATATACTAGACAAAGAACTAAAATTTGTTAGTCTTTTTTTCATTCCCTTCAACCTGTGACTCACTGTTGTATTCATTCAGTTAAATGACAAAAAGCCATTTAAAAAGAATGGATAAACTATGTATCAACACAGAAAAATCCCCCAATGTGGAGTGAAGAAATACAAGTTCTAAAAGACATATATAGTATGATCAAAACAAGAATATGCATTGACTGTGGACACATTCATATGTAGGAAAAGTACCAAGTCTCACACGGAATAACACCCAGCAACTTCAGGAGAGTGATGGGGGAGATGAAGGGGGAATGGAGCCAAGCCTTAGCCTCATCAACTGAAAAAGGGGTAAAAGAAAAAAAGCAAATAGGGCAAAATGTTAACATCTATTCTAAGCGGTGGGTACATGGGTGTTTGTTATATTATTTTCTGTATGTCTGCAATATTTCACAATTAAAAGTAAAATATTATTTAAAAAAAGAATAAAAGATACATTTTTTGCCATTTGGAGGGATGTTGAAATGGTTATCTCGTTGCTTTAATTTTAATTCCCTGAGGTTGAACATCTTTTCATGGATTTATTGACCATTCTACTTCTCTTTTGTGAACTGCCTGTTTATATTCTTATTTTTCTTTTATTTATTTGTCTTTTTGTTTTTTACTCTCGACCTAGAAAAACTTGTCTAATGACTCCTTAAATAGACATAACATATTGTAAGTATTTTCAGAGCTGATTGAGTTGTATGGGACTTTATCTCTGAACTGATTCCAGGTTGTCTGTTTATATGTCTCGTCTCTGCTTTTTTGTTGTCCCCCTGCCCCAGGGACATGTTTACCTTTCTTGATCTTGTCTGCCAACCTACGCAATTACTTTACACACCAGCCGAGAGGAGAGGTCAGTCAGACACAGGAAGGGAAGCAGAACTGGGGCTGGCTGGGTCAGCTAGAGCCTGACAGGCACTATCAACACACAGGTGGATGCGAAAACGGGCAGCGAGGAAGCTCCAAGAAAAGCTATCTATCATCTGGGAAGCTGGACAAGGTGTCCTAAGCCAATGCTTCTCAATGCGCATATGAATCCCCTAGAGACCTTGCTAAAATGCAGATTTGGCAATTTGGCAGGTCTGGGTGAGGCCTGAGATTCCACTTCTAATGAGCTCCCAGGTGACAATGCTGCTGATGAGCAAGGACCACACTCTGAGCGAGGTCCTAAACAAGGAAAAAGAGATTGAGTGCGGCCCTTGGAGCCACTGCATATAGCACCTGAGTGTATTCCTCTACTGGGGGCCTATGTTCCTGTGTCTGAGGATCAGTAACAGACTTAGGGAAGGGGAGGCCTTAGAGATTATTCTAAAACAGCTGGTGAGGAAATAGCTGCCTATGGAGGTTCAGGGACTCATCCAAGCCCACGGAACTGGTTAGTGGCATTGTAGATCTGAACTAGAACTTGGATTCCTGACCTGGAGTTTATTGCTTTAACTATTTTACCATTTCATCATTTTCATCTTAGTAAGAAAACAAACTCAGCAGTAAGAAAGAACTCATTAACTTGCCGACATATTTGGCTCCAAGCAACTCCCTGTGGACAAATCCAGATTAGGCAATGGGGAAGGGAAATTTGTTTTTCAGTCTTTATCATAGGATTCCTGTAAACTGCAAGCTCCTATAATAGACTTCACTTATAATTTGATTTTACCAAAAATCAATTTATGTGTACTATTTTATCGGCACACATTGCATAAATAAAGGCCCACCTTAACTGATTATTCTGTGCCTGCCAGACCCTAGGTCCCTGTCTTTCTTTAGCTTTCTAGAGTCTCTGACTTTGGCAAAGCTACTTCTTTAGGCCTCAATTTCTTCAATGGTGTTAGACTCGTCTCTAAGTTCTTTTCATTTCTGATGATTTTTGAGTCTTAAGTTTTCTTCTTTGTATACCTTAAATATGATTTTCTGGGACTCCTCTGCAGCTGTCATTTTTCTCTTTACATGGTTCACAGCTTTCCTGCCCTGAAAAATGATAAGTAAAAAGGAAGGACTATTGATACAGTAGTTACTTTGTATTCAGGAAAGAGGGTCAAGGTACTATTTAAAACCCAGCAACAGAATGACCTGTGGATTGATTTTCTTAAACCTCAGTTCTTCTTACAAAAAAAGGGAAGTAATTAATTGCCCCACATCCTACCTGCCTTAGAAGAAAGAATACGGCCCGAAGAATACAGCCCGTTCAGTGGGCTTGTTAGAAATCCTAATTAAGCCAATTGTGCCTTTCCCTTTTTGCCTGTGACCACAGATCCCAAATGGACAAAGTATAAACCTTTAGTGTAACCCCTGGGTGAATCCTAACCAGTCATTGCCTATTTCCCCTGAGACAGTCCTGGTATGAGACCAGTATTAGAAATGAAAACCCCACTAGTGTTTGAACCATAAAGACTCTCTCTGGGCTTGGAAAGGTATTGCTAGGGGTAGGATTCAGCTGGTCAGTATGAGATATACCACTGGAAAACATGCCATGAGTAGAAGTAGGTTATGCCACCGCTGTGGTTTTACAAAAGGGAAGGTTGATTTGCGAGATTTTCTAGTCTCTAAACTCTTAAAGTCTGTAGTTCCAGAATTCTGTATCTGAAGGTGGACTTGAAGTTCAGACATAAATCCTACTTGTTCAAGGTCAAGGAGAACTAAGGGTGAAAGACGTCTATGCCTACATCTGAGGGAGGATTATCAAATCAGTGTGGATTAGTAAGGAAAAACAGAGATCAAGGCTAGAAGAATGAAAGCTGGGAACACCTGGGAAAAGTTTACCTAATGTTTTAAACCTGTGTCAAGTTAATGGCGTGACAAGAGGTCACGTACTAAGGCTTTCTTCGGCATGAGATACATGTGTGGTTCTCACGGGTCCTTTGCACATAAATGAGTGTTGTTAGTGCAATGGAATGACTGCAGTGTTGTATATTTCAGCTGATGAGAGAGCAGGAGAGTGCTGTGCAAGAGAAAACAAAGCAAAACAAAACAGAACAAAAACCTGAAGAACTTTGGAGAAGAAAGTTCTTTATTCCTCCGTGATGTCATTTATTCAAATCCATGGCAAGAACTTCCACAAGAGGGTTTCCGTTTGTGCCTGGAGGGGCAATGGATGGGAAGGGAGGTGGCTGAAGAGTGCCAGTGGCAGCCTGACTCGATTTACAATCATGCTTTGGATCTGCCCGATCCTATTTCACTCGGCTATGACTACACAGTTATCGGGCTAAGCGTGAATGAGCAACAGACACCCTAAAACTGGAAACCTGAAGGGCAGGAACTTGGAAGGGATTGCAGTAAAAATATTGTGCCTAGAAAGACAACTGGAAAAGGAATTGCAAGAGTAGGTTCTAGTGACCAGCAAGCTGCACAGCCCGAACACGGATCTGCCTCTCCTGAGCCTTAGTTTCCTTAGCTATAAAATGAGTTGCACTCAACGGTTTTAAATCACATCTGTATGCTAGCATCACTTGAGGAGCTTTCCAAAAGGACCAGTGTGTAGGCACCACCCCAGACCAACTGAATCAGAATCTCTGGGGCAGGGGCACAGGCATCAGGTTCTCTTTAAAGCTCCCCAACCAACTCTAATGTATGTCCAGGTTTGAGAACTACTCTTGCGTGGTGGTCCATGCGCCAGTAGCATCAGTATCACCTGGGAACTTTTCAGAAGTACAGAATCTCAGGCCCCAGCCCAGAGACCTACCCAACGGGCATCTGCATTTTAGTAAGATTCTCATATGATTTACATGTACATCCAAGGATGAGAAGTCCCAAGACAGATGATCCCTAAGTAACATTTTACTTTAAATTGTGAAATGCTTTTAACACGTAGAAACACTTAGAGAATAATTTAAATAACACCTGTGTGCCCAACCCAGCTTTATCAAATCATTATATTTTTACTATTTTGATTTAGGTTTTGTTTAATGTAATAATATATATTTTAAGTTGAAGCCACTCTATCTATCCTCCTGAATCCTATTTTTTTCCGTCTCTTCATAGATGTAGTCACTATCTTGACTTCAGTCTTTTTCTATTTCATGAATGTTTTTATATTATTATTATACAGGTAGGTAATTAGATAGATAGATAGACAGATAGATAGTTAGATAGATAGATAGATAAAATGGCTTTGTCTATTTAATAGGTTTTCCATTACTGATCCATCCCTGCATTCCTGGGACAAATCATAATGGGTTATGCTATATATACTTTTAAAATACACTGATGTATTTGGTTGCTTGTATTTTATTTAGGACTTATGGTATTAAATGAGATTGGTCTAAAGTGTTACTTTATTGTCAGTTTTGTTATCAAGAGTATGCTGGCCATATTAAATGAGTTAGGTAGTTTTACCTTTTTTTCTATTCTTTGAAATAGTTTGTAAAATATAAGGTTTATTTATCTGTTTCTGGGGGGTTAGAAAGGATCTTGCATCTTTTACGGGGTGTTGAAGAGGTTGATTATTGATTCACTTTCATTAATCATTATCAGTTTATTTGGCATTTCTGTTTCTTTTTGGGTCAATGTTTGCAATTTATCTGTTTCCGGAAAATTGTGTTCATCTAAGCTTTCAAATTTATTGACACTGAATTTATTTTTAAAAAGTTCTACTGTAGCTGTAGTTATTGCCTGATTTTCCTTTGTCTCTTTTGTTTGACTTATTAGTTTTTTCCAAAGAACCAGCTTTGCTAACCACTCTTTATTACCCTTTTAAAAACATATTTTCTGGCCTTCCCTGGTGGCGCAGTGGTTGAGAATCTGCCTGCTAATGCAGGGGACACGGGTCCGTGCCCCGGTCTGGGAAGATCCCACGTGCCTCGGAGCAGCTGGGTCCGTGAGCTATGGCCGCTGGGCCTGCGCGTCTGGAGCCTGTGCTCAGCAACGAGAGAGGCCACGACAGTGAGAGGCCCATGTACCGCAAAAAAAAAAAAAAAAAAAAAAGAAATGATATGACTGATAAGAGATTAATATCCAACATATCTAAACATCTTATACAACTCAACATCAAAGAAACAAACAGCCCAATTAAAAAAATGGACAGAAGAACTAAATAGACATTTTTCAAAAGAGGAAATGCACATGGCCAACAGGCACATGAAAAGATGCTCGACATTGCTATTCATCAGGGAAATTCAATTCACAATCACAGTGAGATATCACCTCACACCTGTCAAAATGGTTATCATCAAAAAACACAAATAACAAATGTTAGAGAGGATGTGGAGAAAAGGAAACCCTCACACACCATTGGTACGAATGTAAGTTGGTGCAGCCACTACGGAAAATAGTATGGAGGTTTCTCAAAAAAGAAAAAAAACAATAGAACTACCATATGATCCAGCAATTCCACTCCCAGGCATATATCTGAAGAAAACAAAAACACTATTTCAAAAAGATACATGCACCCCAATGTTCCTAGCAGCATTATTTACAATTGCCAATATATAGAAGCAACCTAAGTGTCCATCAACAGATGAATAGATAAAGAAGATGTAGTATGTACACACAATGGAATACTACTCAGCCATAAAAAAGAACAAAATTTTGCCATTTGCAGCAATGTGGATGGACCTGGAGGGCATTATGCTAAGTGAAATAAGTCAGACAGACAAAGACAAATACTGTATGATATCACTTATATGTAGAATCTAAAAAATACAACAAACTAGCGAATATAACAAAAAAGAAGCATATTCACAGATAAGAGAGAACAAACTAGTGGTTACCAGTTTCGGGGGAGGGGCAATATCAGGGTGGGGAAGTAGAAGGCACAACCTATTGGGTATAAGATAGGCTCAAGGATGTACTGTACAACACAGGGAATATAGCCAACATTTTGTAATAACTGTAAATGGAAAGTAACCTTTTAAACTTGTATAAAAAATTTTTTTAAATGTTTTAAAGAAAAAAATTCTAGGTTGACAGCTTTCCTTCAGCAATTTCAAGATATTATCAGACTACTGTTTTCTGGTATCTTTTGTTGCTAATGAGAAGTTTGACATTCTGATTATAGCTAATCCCTTTAAAAAATATTCTACTTGGGCAATGTACACAAATACCAAATCATTATGTTATATACCCAAAACGAATATATCAATTATACCTCAAATAAAAATATTCTACTAGTTTTTTAAGGATTTTCTCTTTATTATCCTTGATATATACGTATAATTAAGGAATATATGTATATATATTCCTTAATTCTGCTGCATACTTGGAGTGAACTTTTTATCTAAATAATTCTGCCTTTCTTCACATCTGGAAAATTCTCACATTATTTCCCCAAGTATTGATTCTCCTCTATCCCTTCTACTCTCTCCTGACACCTGACTATGTAAGACCCTCTCTATCTTCCACGTCTTCAACGGCTTTTTTAAAAACTGAGAAAGTCTCTTTGTCTCTCTCTGCTGCATTCTGGGTGAATCCTTGAGTATAATCATAAACTCCACTAATTTTCCATTTGAACAAGACCATTCCAGAGTTCATCTCATCTAGTAAGCTGCTAAATTTTACTTAAAATTTTATTTTTAATGACTATCTTTTTATTTCTAATATTTATAATTGGTTCCTTTTCATATCTCCCTGTTCTGATTTCATGTCAGCCTGCTTTTGTTTCCTAACTTTTGTTTCCTAACTTTTTAAACAGAAGTTTCCTTTATGTATCTATTTGAGTATATACTAAATGTACTTGTTTTAAAACCAATTCAGACTGGTACATACGTTTCTTTTAATCTGAAGAGCATTCATATCCTGATCATTGATTTTAGCCTTTCTTCTTGACATGTTTTTACATTTTCGGATTTTGTACTTGAAGGCTAGGCTCATTTTGAGTGATTTGTTTGTTTACATGTCCTCCTCTTCCCAGCCAGGCTTACCCCTCCTTGTGTAGTTGTCTGCGTGGCACTTGCAACTCTCTCAAGGCCAAAATCAGATCCAATCACTGGCAATTTGCTTCAGTTCCAGGTCACACGACATTCCCCATAGGACTACGCCTTGCTAAAAACACTGGTCTAGGCTCCCTGGATGACTGGGGGAGCTTATCCCATTGTCAACCCTGGCTAAAGCACTGACCACTGAGCTCTCATCTTGGTGGTGACCCTTAGAACTACTTACAAGTAGGGGCCAAATTCCTAGCTGAATGGACTGCTTCTCTACCCAGAGCCCTGGAGGCCTGCAGCTTGATCTACTCATTATTTTCCACTTCTGTTCTGGATTGGAGAGATGGTGTCTGTACTTTTGAGCTCAGTTATGTTATTCCATACCTATCATTCTGATATATTTAGAGGAAGGGAGTGCAAAATACATGATCTTCCTCAAAGTCTAGACTTGTAGAGGAAGGCCCAGGCATTGCCAGCAGGTTAATGGGAGTCTTGTTTTCTTGGAGGGTTGGAGTCAGTATATATTAGGTTATCTCCCAGCGTTTAGAATACAAGTACCAGAAGGACAAGGTCCATGGTCCACTATCATTCCATGCATTTCCAGAACCCAGGAGACTGGCATGAAACGAGTGCTTCACAAATGCTATAGGAAAAAACTAAATAAGCCTCTCTGGACATTTTTCTGAAGCTTTCTGATAATGTTGTTAGACCGAAATTCAAACATCTACCCCCTGGACCACACCTTCAGTGTTGCACATAAAGTCAGCACATTTTTAAGATCAATGACGTCTTGAAGTCATCCATTAACTACAAAAGTCAGAGCTGCTTAAGAGAGCTATGAGCATGCCCTGTTTTATCACAAAGGAACAACATGGAAAAATATTCCCTGATAAATATTCTACTAGTAAATTAAAAACAATAAGCAAATACCTTCAAATTGCTTTCACAGTGTGTTCTGTATGTTTTTCTCTTTGAATATTATTTATGTGAGATAATTTACTGATATTGTTGTTACCCCAAATTATATACCAAACAAAATTAAAAGTACTACATGGGAGGAAATAATGAATAGTAGCATTTAATTAAAAACAAAGAGAGTACAATCAATGCCTGCTGAATACAATAATGAGCTTAATTTAATTTTCATTTAATGGAAAAAAATGAAGCTTAAATCAACTGCCTATGGAATTAAAGGACAGCAATTTCAAAAATGCATGTTTTTCTATAGTAGAGTCTTAAGAGAAAAATAATGACCCAAAACAATGCCAACTAACAGGTCCATACACATTTTCCAGAAGAGTTAGAGGGGACCACTGTTAGCAGGACTACGCATTTCCAGCTTCTGGAAGGTAGAAATAATTAAAAAGCAACTCTAACTTTCTGAACTCTGGACTCATCAAAAAAGTAGACAAAAATTGGATTTCTAAGGATTGCCAGTTTGGGATCATGGCCCAAAAGGGACTGAAATAAACAGAGTAGCATGTGGGGGAGCTTGAATGGGGGTTTCCCATCGGCTCTCTGCTGCATTTGGAACAGCAGCCGGGCATGAGGTGGGAGAGCTGTGTGGGAGGGAACTGCTGAGCCCCCAGACAGTTGTCTGTGGCTCTGACTGAATCTGAAGCTGAGGGAATAGGATTCAGGTTAGATGATAAGGTGGCACTGTTCTTCCAAGTCCCAGCGTGGATTTTGAGGAAAGGTGGTTGCATCTGATTAGAACTGTGCTACTTATGAACTCCAACATCAGCTGAAGAAAGGACTCTACTTGAGATGGTTAATCCATGAAAATGTGAAATGGGAGGCAACATGGTACATTGTTCAGAGCACCAGATGCAAGGTTGGAAGTCCTGTCTCTGTAGTTAACAGTCCTGTTACCTTGGGCAGCTCACTTAACCTCTCTGAAGCTGTTTCCTAATCTGTAAAATGGGGTTAATGGTAGATGATTCAGGAGATGGGGAGATATTTACTCCATGCATACTATGTACCAGTCACCTTACTAGGTATTAAACATTATTTCATTGAATTTCCTGCTCATTTACTGATCTGTCATTTTATGAGACAGAATCAGAGTCATAGACAGAGCCAGACCCAGCACTGACAGCTTGTGTGTCTGACCCCCTCCCCGCAGGCCTCACGTTATCCTGTGCTTATTCTTGGATCTCAGTCCTCCACATTCAAAGGCAAGAGGGACCCAGTGTGGCTGGAGTTGTTTTGGTCTTCTCTGCTCAGCAGATTTTCTTAGATTGTTTTTTTTGTTTCTGTTGGACTCTTCCATAATAGTTATGCACACAGGCATGCATACAGAGACATACCAACAGCCTTCGACATTCTGCCTGCCCTACTTATCCCCTGGCTTCATAGCAGCAGGGATCAACTCATACGCAGGTCTAGGTAATCCTAGGACCGTTCTCTGCACAAAACAGGTGCTGTTAATATACGCCTATGTAAATGATTAAATTTTTTGCATTCTTTTAGTTTCGTAGGCTGCTTTTTTGGGCAACTGACAAGTTCCTATTATTTACTCCTTGATAATCTGTCACCATGCTCTACCAGGTGCCTACTTGCTATTATATAAGTTGTGTTTCATCGCGCTGTTATATTCAGCAGAATGCTGGGGTCACTTCCTAAACTGATGCTCAAACACGGGTGACTCCCCATCTCTCCTAAACATCTAATTAATCTCAGCAGCTCTGGAGCAGAGCAGCACTAGTTCAGGGGATGTCAAGCAGCTCCCCCAGCATGACTGATTGCATTGGAGCTGTAGGGTTGGTTTAGGTTGAATAACATTGCTAAGAATCCAGATAGCCTTCACGGTCATGTTTCATAAATTACACTGTGGTTGGTTGAAAAAGCAAAGAATGGAAAAAAAAATGGCATCTAACATTCTTTTCCTTATAATTTACTCATGATCTCTACCTCTCACTTAGTAATGACGGTCTATGGGGAGAACATCGGATCCAGTGGAGACCTAGTGGAGCCCCGGAACCATGGTATATCTTTAAAGGGAGATGAGAGCATTAGAGGTGTGAATATCAGGTAGACTTAGCAGGAAAGTGAAGTTAGTTGAGCACTTCTGATCAAGCCTGGTCCTCCTCCGCCTGGGAAAGCTGTGGTCTTTGTCCAAGCCCATGACTTTGGTTTCATGGAGCAAAGGAGAGGGATATCACTTTATTAGCACCAGCTCAACACCCATGATCACTGGGATCACTGGAGTAGTGAGTGGGGCTACAAGCTCTGAGAAGAAAGCAAAGGACTAAAAGCTTGCCAAAGGAGAATTCACAACCAGTCATCTTCAGGATAAAAAGAAAAACAAAAACTCCACTTAAAGAAGAATTAGAGATGAACTATGAACTAGAGCAGAACTACGCAAATGAATATGCAAAGGAGAGGAAAAGAGACCACAATTATTTATTTATATGTTTACATCTCATATTAGTCTGTACATTTCTCAAAACAAGGTCTGAATCTTAGTTTTTTCCCTTTTATATCCCTGAGGCTTGGCATAATACATAGCACTTAATAGATGCTCAATAAATGATTAATTGAGCTAAATATTCCACAAGTATAAGTACTTCCAAAGATGTTATATTAATCTTTGGGGCTTGATCCTGCCCCAAATCACAAAGCATGACAAATGTGTTATCTGGGGCATAATAGGGTGTGTGAACTCCAGAAGGATGGGTTAACTGAAGCAGGCAGAACCTGGGCCCTAGAAGCTTATTCCAAAATGAGGAATTGTCTCAGGTGCTGAGCCTGGCAAAGGCCCAGAATCTGGAATCTGAAGGACATGGCAATAGGTATTGCTGGTTATGCAGGTGTTCTGAAGAGGACGTGGCCCCATAGAAGGGAGAAACATGTTAAAAAGAAGACCAATAGCAGGCAATGCTCATAAAATGTGGTTTTCTTTGCTTCTCCCCTATGCCCAGAATGGGGTGGGTCCACAGTATGTGCTCAGTAAGTATTCACCGAATGAATGAATGAATGAACGAATGAACTGAATTGGACTGACTGAAAGCCAAGCCTGCCTACCTCAAAAGTCCATGCTCTTTCTACTCCCCATCCACCCTATGCTATGCATCCACTATTAAAAGGGGACATTTCTTCATATTTACCCAGGAGGCAGGAAAAGGTAACTTCAGTTCTCTAATCTGCTAGACCCAACAGCTGAGCTTTGATTCTAAAATTCATGTTAAATACACAGTTTGTGCACGAGCAACATTACACCATCAAAACTGGAATACAGTCAACAAGTTGAGTCGGAAGCAGCTGAGCTTTTTATGAAACAGGTTGTTACTTTTACTCAACATGTGTCCTTTTTTGTTTTTTGTTTTTTTTTTGTGGTGCGCGGGCCTCTCACTGTTGCGGCCTCTCCCGTTGCGGAGCACAGGCGCCGGACGCACAGGCGCCGGACGCGCAGGCTCAGCGGCCATGGCTCCCGGGCCCAGCCGCTCCGCGGCATGTGGGATCTTCCCGGACCGGGGTACGAACCCGCGTCCCCTGCATCGGCAGGCGGACTCTCAACCACTGCGCCACCAGGGAAGCCCCATGTGTCCTTTTTTAACTGACAAATTAGTTGGAGCCAGCAGGAGAGGAGGCTGGGTGGGGATGTGGAGGACCCAGGACCTGGGAGAAACAGGAACGAAGGAAAAGAAGCAGAGAAGGCCACCTTCTCATCTGAGCAAACGAAATTTTTCTCAGGCACTTTTCATAGATGCCTAATGTCCTTAACTAACCACACTTAATTTAATTACCTTAAAGGTGAACTGGATGCTGAAAATTCATTTACATAACAGCAACTAAACCCTTAAGAACAAATGTATAGGCTGTAGGATTAATCTAGCAGGATTAATCGAAAGCTAATAATGAAAAATATCACCCTTGGCTTGACTGGAAGACTATGTCATGGTTTCCATTCCAAATTACAGCATTGCAGGATCTGTTTTAATACTCAATCATATTAGTCGGCAACACTACAGTTAATGTGTTTTGGAATCCCTTCCTTCTAAATCAGAAACTAATTTATCTTTAGGCTGTGTCTTCTTTCCCCAACCCATCAGCAACACTGTTACCCTTGCTACATGTGTGTACTGAGTGTTTTTTCCATGGAAGACATGGGGCTCTCTACTGGGCAGGCATGGAGAAATAAAACAGTCCCTGCCCTTGAGGAGAGAAGAGACAACGGTGTGAGTCCTTGGTGGCTCAGGTCAGAGTGGCTTAAAAAGAGTGGGAGAAGGCATTAGGGATGGGAAGAAAGAATCAGGACCTTAGGGTGAGACTCTGAATTGGCCTGGACTGGGCCCTATTCAGTTCTGGCTTCTCCAGGGCCTGGCTCAGTGTCTGGTACAAAGTGGGGCTTAGCAAAAACTTGTTGACTTCATTTTGGTCCAGTGGTTCTACTAACAAGAATGAAACTGAGAGAAATGTCTTGTGTTCATAAAAGTTCTTAAAGGTGAGTTCTGAGGCTGGATGTGATATCAAGGGTGTGGTTGTCTAAGTCATGCAGGTAACTCAAGGCTGTCTTGGTTACACAGATGCCTGTTGCAGATTAGATGTAGGTAAGTGTTCTGAATTTAAAAAATCAATTTCATAGTGGGAATACTGGCATAGATCCTTGGCCCAATTTTAATCTAACCAGATGGTTTGGGAGCATTTAGAAAAGAATGCAGGGAAAAGCTACTACAGGTAAATTCAGAATCAGGCATGCAAACCAATGTCGTTTTCTCTCTGTTGGCCTGGCACAGGTCGGGGAGTAATGCAGCAGAGAACATGCATCTCATTTCAGCTTTCGATGAAATCTCTCCTGCTACTTTTTCAAGTAATAAGATAGATGTGGATTAGGTGATAACAGTATTAAGTGGATTTACAGTTACTTGAGCTTCAACAGCAAAGGAGTGTGGATTAATGTCTCTCTGCCCTCTGCCCTGTCCTATTAGAGGTTTTTATCCAACACTGGGATGAAGACTGGAAGACTGGCTGATCATATTTTCATATGGTTCCACCTGGGTAGCTCACTCCTGTGATTCTGGCATTTCCAGTTGCCTCAGAGAGTCCTCTGGTCCAGGCCCTGGTCTCCCCTCATTCTTAAATTCTGTCCCCCAACCCAGCCAAGGCCAAAGTCATATTATATCAGAGAATGTTTTCTCCAGTCGTCCCATAACGGAATGAGTTGTCCTTCTAGGAGGTCCCTGCATCAGTGACAGGTTGACCAAGATGATCTCTGAAGCTTTCCTGTCTTCCCTTTTTTCTTTCATTATCTGAGAGAGCAGTGTGTAGTGAAAAGAATATTTGCTTTCAAAACAGAACTGACTTCACTTTTTACTCTTTTGGCAAATCTCAGTTTCCTTATCTGTACAACGGGAATTATAATTCCGACTTTACAAGGTTGTGGGAGGATTAAGTCACATGGACTCTCTGAAGCACAAAGCACAGAGTAGGCCCTCGATAATGTTAGCTACCCCCTGTCTTCCAGCACCCAGGTCTAGGACTTGCATGCGGTGAAGAGGCTGAACAAGGCTCCCTGAGAAGTGCCCTGCAGAGCCCTTGGGGCTTGGTTAGTGATACAGTCCACAGAATCCCTCTTTGCAAGGTCATCCCTACCAGGATAACAAGTCCCCAAACACGGTGAAGTAGCAGGTTCTTCCTACCTGTGAAGGTCTTTGCAGAGCACAGGGGAGACATCGGGGTGAGTGCAGAGAAATACGCCGAGTCTCCCGCTAACTTGGCAGGCAGGCAGGCTGCTCAGTGTCTGGGGCAATTGCCCCAGAGCCCTCAAATGAGCAACAAGAAGCAGAATCCCCAACTCGATGGGTCTGGGGAGGGTTAGTTGAGATAAGGAATGTGAGATCGTCCGGATCAGAGCCTTACATCCAGAAAGTGCTGAATAAATGGCAGGTTTTATAATTATTTGTAGTATTAGTATCAAGGACAGCCCAAGCCTTTAGGTCTTCAGACCTGGTATTAGTCCACTTCAGGGGCTCTGTTAATGGTGAAGGACAGTGCAGTTAAGACAACTTGGGCAGAAGCTGTGGGAAAATCGTGATGAGAGGTGAATGCTAGGATTGCAGAAAGCTTGCTGAAACAAAGGATATTTAGAAGGCCCACGAAGTTTGGGGCTCTGAGATCTTTTAAGATCTGAAAGTTTTTAAACCAGCAACCTTTCCCACACTCACGAGAACTGCCACACTGGAGTGAGGCATTGAGTCCTAAAGGGGGCTGGTGGGGAAGCAGGAGTTGGGTATGGCTCCCACACAGGCTCTGCCCCGTTCAGGTGGGTATCTGACAGGCCCTTCTACAGCTCATGGAACCCACCCTGCAACAGAAAGGGGCAGGGTGAACTAGCTGCTTCCTCAAGTCCTTCCCAGACTTAAAATCATGGGATTCCAGGTCTGCCCAGCCTTGTGACACAGCATAACAATGGACCTTTTGGGTGCCTCAGTGATTCTGCCTCAAGGCTGGAATCTCAGAATTGCCTCACTGCCTAGTAAATTCCATGTTACTGTGAGAAGCTTAAAGTTTACTTTAGAGATGGTCTGTGCGTGTGCATGTGTGTGTGTATGTGTAGCGAGTCATAGTTCTTTGCTGTTAGACCTCAGTTGGGGCTATTTCCTTTCTTTCATGTATTTGTTCATTCTGTAAATGTATTCTGCTCACCTACCATGGCAGACTCCATGCTTTATGCTATGTTCCCCTAAGTTGCCAGCATATTCTCTACTCAAAAAAAGAAAAAAATTCTAACATGTTTCCATTTGGCATGCTTTAAGAGGATAGGGTGTTTGATGTACACTGAGTATGTTCATATTGGATGAACTCAGGGAGTGTGCTGAGCATCTCCTGCCCACCCCCCGATTCCCTCTCTGCCCTTCTCCTCCCTGCTTTTTGCTGCAGGAGGCTGAGCTGCATGGAGTACATCCCCAGCTCCTTTGCTTTCTGTCTTCTAGTTGGGTTTGGCCAATGGGGAGCATCACTGTAGACTAGAGGGAGGAAGGAGAGTAGCATTGGGGAATCTACTTCTCTATTTCCTTTGCTGTGGCATGCCAGTCTGTCCCTCAGTAAAGGTCACTGCCCTTCTCAAGGCAGCCTTCTCTCCACAGCTCTCTCCCTCTGGATTCTGGTAATTGCTCTCCACTTTCCCTTCAGGACTGGGGCAGTAACGGCCTGTGGTTACTGGCCCTGGGCTACTGCTCTATCCCTGGTGGTTCCCTTACCCTGTCCACACTTTTATAAAGAATCTTCTCTCTTAAATGCACCTCAAATTATCTAATTGAATATATCATCTCTTTCCCTTCTGCCACCTTGAATGATAATCTATTCCCACCTTCTCATTTTTATTAGGGGAGGAAACTCAGGAGGTGACTTGCTCAAGGTCACTCAATCACAGAAAGCCAGAACTCAAATGGCAGAAGCCCAGGATGAATATATAGAAAGTTGACCCAGATTTTCCTGTTTTCTTATGTTTAGTCTTTTTTCTTTTCCCCCCCTCAGTCCCTGGGAAATGCTATCAGGAGGATTCACAGTGTAATTAATTATTCTGGCACATCCCGTGATTGGAGCTATGATTTAGCGAGTCTACTCGAGATGCTGATGAATCAAATAATGAAATGCACATTTCAGTTTCAGTTAAGAGAATTCAAACCTAGTTGAGGAAAGGAGTACAACCTCGCATGCCTTTTTTAAAAGAGAGAAGCTTTATATAACTTCTGCTCTGAGATTCATGCCCCAGTTCCCCCACAACTGATGATGATTCCTTGTTCAGGAATCTACTGTAGTTTCACATGTAGGGATCAAACGAAATAACCTATCTGAAGTGTTTTAAAAAGTGTAATGGGCTTCCCTGGTGGCACAGTGGTTGAGAGTCGGCCTGCTGATGCAGGGGACACGGGTTCGTGCCGTGGTCCGGGAAGATCCCACATGCCCCGGAGCGGCTGCGCCCGTGAGCCATGGCCACCGAGCCTGCGCGTCCGGAGCCTGTGCTCCGCAACGGGAGAGGCCACAACAGTGAGAGGCCCGCGTACCGCAGAAAACAAACAAAACAAAACAAAAAAAAGTAACATGCTTCGAAAAATGCGAAACTTTATAGGTACTCAACCTATAAACATCTGATTTAAGGAGAGCATATGCATATAAACAGCCCTTTTCACCTTACCTATTACATCAGATCCAAGCTCTTTAGGCAAAATTTTAAGGCCCTCTAAAACCTTACTGCCTTTCCTCTACAACTGCCTCACTTTTTCATTAAGGCAGTGTGGGGTAGTGGAACCACTGTAGATCATCTCGTTTCAAATCCTGGTTCAGGGTCATCAATGTATAGCTGTGCAGGCTGTGTCCTGCACAAGGATGCCACATCTAAGGCATTCACATCACAGATACTATAGATCTTTATTTCTTTTTAAGGACAACTTTCCAGGAGGTGGTAGTAGAGTGGCTTGCTCTGTTAAAGTTGTTATATTATGACAATTTTACAACAGATGAAAGGAAAATGTCTTGAAAAAGGGATTCATTTTCCTAATATTACCCTTCCCTAGCTTCACAAAAAGCAACTATATGAGTTTATGAACGTTCTTTAACTTAACCCTGGTTTCCTAATCTACTCAGTGGGCATCTCTTAGAATAGAGATGGCAAATACGTTTGTGGGTACCACATCACTCTCTGCCCATGGCAGATCCCACAGCCCATCAGGACTCCCTTTCTCACCAAGCCTGGATGCCACCCACATGATGCCCCAAGCAACTACTAACAGCCAATTGGGGTTGGTGTGTTGGCTGATGCCCATTTGCCGTCATGCGTGAGAGGGTAGTTGTAAGGATCTCAGGATGATGAACCTACAGGGCCTGGAATATAATGATGACTGTTGTTAGAGGAGAACACAGAACTTCTACCAGAGCTCTGGGGATGTTGTCTACAGCTTGGCATACCATTCCCTCTATTGGCAATACCTGGTGCCCGCCTCTCCACCAACACACGCTCTGCCTCAAACGTTGACTGAATATGAACAAAGCCTTGGTCTGCGTCAAACACTGTGCTTGTAATTGTAACCCAGAGTGACCTGGTCTCCCAGCTCTATGCATGTCCTCACCAACCTCAGATCATTCAGGGCCCTCTTCTCCTCTGTCAGCTCCACACAGACCCACGCTCTGTTGCTCACTACCAGTCAGCACTTGGCGGTGACTTGCAAGTCTTTGTAAAACTGATTATAACTCTCTTATGTGTCTAGGCCCTATATTCCCACTGAGAAGGCAAATCCCTTGAAGACAGAATCTTTTTCTTCCATTTAGGTTCAATACTCTGCTCTCATGGGAACTCCATAAACCATATTGTTTTGGTCATGTAGGGTGCCCTGACGAATAAAGCATGAACACTTGTTATAACTAGTCCCTGGTCACCTTTTTCATCTGCGGCTAAGAAAATGAATATACATAGTCATGAAATGATTACCACTCTCCTGGTCCAGAAAGTAAGTTTAATTTTTTCCTCTCTTCTTAAGTCCAAGAAACACAGAACTAACTGAAAGCGCCTGAGATCTTTATAATAGTATCACTTATAATAAGTAATAATAGTATAAGTCAAAATACAATTTCTTTATGCCATTGCTATTAATTTCGTTAGCATTCATTTCTCTTTCCCCCCCTTCTCATTTGGCCAAATGCATTTCAGTAAGTGCATACAGGAGCTAAGAGGATGACAAAATGTTATGGGTTTCAGAATTTATTCTCTGCTCTCCTAATATTGCAACTGTATTCCTTCCAGATAAGATGGTATTTTGACTGTGGGTGATGGGATTAATGTCCAAATATGGTTTGGAAAGTGGAATGGGAGGCATGGTGACTGGGTGGAGGGGGTTGTGGAGGAGGAGGCGTCCATGAAGTGTTAAGCTATTTAGGCAAGGAAATACTCATTGATATAAAATACACAAGAATACAGAGGAGCTTTGAAACACTTTTCGGGAATCCAAAGCAGGATCCAAAGAATTGGAGTGTGTGTGTGGAGGGCGTACAAGATGCGGGGGAAGTTACTGCAGCTTTCTGGTTTCTGGTTTCCTCGTCTGTAAAATGGGAGTGCTCACGTGCCCTCAATGACACTCTGTTGTCACAAGAATCAAAATCAGTCGGAGTTGTGCAGCTTGGGGCCTGTGCTGAAGCGTCCTGCTGCGGGGAGGAGGGGTCCCCGATCCAGCCTGGCTCCACGCGCCAAGCCTCAGCCTTTTGCTCATTTGTCTCCCGAGAGCTGGAGGGCTGTATCTAATTTGGAAGAAGGAGACGTTTGTGCTCGCAGCTGCCCGGATTAAGTATGTAATGACATTCTTCCTCAGCCAAGGGCTTCTACTTTTTTCTAATGCGCGTCTATCCTTCCCACCAATGGAGACAGGGTGGACTTGGATCATCCATCATAATTGAACACGGGCAGAAGTGGTGGCATGAAGACACCAAGGAACAGATTCACAGCATCACAGCATTTTGAAGCTGAAAGATCACCTATTCTAAACACTCCCATTTTGCAGAAAAGGAGTCCAAGACTCAGAGTAGCTCCCCTCACCCTCAAAAAAAAGAAAAAGAAAAGGCTTATTACTTAGGTTCATAAAGCTGGTGGCAGCTGGAATGAGAACCCTGGTGTCCTGGCTGGCACGCTTGCACATAGGACTCCTCCAGTCCCAAGATGCATGCTTGTCAGCCCAGCTTTGTGGCACTTGAGAATCCACCCACTGAGTACCGCCCTTGACCTCCTTCCCAGGGGTCCTCTCCATCAGGCTGAGGGCTCATTGGTTTCACGGACGCTTGGAGTGTGAACGCTTTCTCACCACATCTCCCTGAGGCCTCCGTCTGGAACCCCCTCCCGTCCCTCTAGTCTCTCTAGCCTGACTCCTCATCCAGCTTGTTCACAGTTATTGTTCAAGCTATAAATTCCAAACTCCAGCACCTTCTCCTTCCAGCCCTCCTTTCTTCATGGGTGGCCTCCGCTTCTCCCACAGTGAACCTTCTTCAGTGGAAGTTGATTCCTGCCCCCAGCCCGTTTCTTCCTGACTGACTGGGTCTTGTGGTGCCCTCAGCTCCCACCCCCCCACAGTGGCGCCTCTGTCTTTCGACAAGCTCTTCCCCTTCTTGTCCTAGCCAGCCAAGTAAACTTTCTTCTTCACACCATCTTCCCTCCCTGGTGGTTGGTTTTCTCATTCATCTAACATTTGTTCCCACCTCATCACCCTGTCACCATCTCTGGGGACATTTCAACATCCCACAAATATGTGGACCTCACAGTTCCTGTACCTGGATGGTGTCCACTCCCTGTCAGCACCACTCACCTGGACGCTGCCATCCCACACAGCTGCTCGACCAGGACTTCAGGCTCCAAAGTTCCTTCTCTTTCTTCCGGAACCATCTCCTCACCCTCATCATGAACCCTAGTCCCTGACTTCACACCCTCCTAGCTCCTTTGGATCCTGATTTCCTTGCCATCCAGCCCAGGCCTCGTGGAGGTGGGATTTACCCGTGCCTCTCTTCCTTCAGGCCACCAGCAGCTGAGCATTGTTGGGCTCCCCACACGCACAGGGGCTCTGATCTCAGCTGAATCCATGCCGCTCCACATTCCCTACAACACCGTCTCCAAACTCTCAACTCTTCTCTGGCACATTCGCGTCTTCTCACTGTCAGCACTCGGTCTTGCTTCCCACTTCCCTGAGGAGACAGGAGCCCTTCAGCTCCCTGTTCTCTGCCTTATTTCTTCCTGATACCTCCTCCACCTCCTTATCCTGCCTTCTTGTTTCAAAGGGAGAAGGAATCCCCCAAAGCATCCTTCCCAACCATTCCAGATCCTTCTAGAACATCTCTCCTTTTCTTTCAATCCCTGTGTCCCTTGCTAAATCTTTCTTCTCCCCTGTCCACTGATTCCTTCAAGTTTCTGCCATCATTCTCCTTCCTTTACTATCAAACTTCAATGTCTTATTCTCCATTCACTTGGTATTTAACCTTTTGCAGCCTCACTGCCAACACAATTCTCTGAAGAAGCTCTCCTAGGGGTTGCCTGTTACCTCTTACTTGTCAAATGCAAAGGCTTTGGTCAACGTCTGTCATGCTCTAAAACGATCTCCTTGGAACTCTCTGATCCTTCATTTCCATGTCCCTAACTGGCCCACTGCTCCTGCAAGTTCTGACCACACTTCCCTTCCTTGACCTGCTGGAGTGTGGCCTTGGCACAATTCTACGCCCTCTTCTTCCTACCTCCCTGGGAAAGCCCATATCCTCCCAGTGATCCCTTCTCTGTGGAACACTCCATTGCATCTCTGGCCTCAAGCTCTCTCTAGACATCCTGATAGACCTTTAAAATTTGTTGTGGTGGTGGTTAAACTATACACAACATAAAATTTAACATCTTATCCATTTTTTAGTGTACAGTTCACTGGCATTAAGTACATTCACTCTGGTCTACAACCATCACCACCATCTGTCTCCAGAACATTTTTCATCTTGCAAAACCAAAACTCTGCACCCGTTAAACAATAACTCGCCACTCCCTCCTACCTCCAGCCTCTGACAACCATCATTCTGCTTTCTCTCTCCATGAACCTTACCTCCCTAGGGTTCTCATATAAGTGGACTCATATAGTATTTGTGCTTTTGTGACTGGCTTATTTCACTGAGCATAATGTCCTCAAGGTTTGTCTAGGTTGTAGTATGTGTCAGAATTTCCTTCCTTTTTAAGGCTGAATAATATTCCGTTGCATGTATGTACCACATTTTATCCATTCATCTGTTGATGGGCACTTGTCATTAACAGATTTTTAATGAGCTTTTCCGTGCCAGGCTCCGTGCCAGGCACTGGTGTACACCGGAGCTTGCAGTCCATGTGGCGCCCTCATTATTGTGTATGAGTTGCATATCCCCAAATGCGGGTCCCTCCAGGGTACAGACCATATCTGGTTTCTTTGGCAGCTTCAAACCCCTAACAGAGCCTCTTGCAAGAGTCAGTGCCCAGTAGAAATTTGTTCATTGAGTGAATGAATGAACCCAATAGGCACTTGTGAATAGATCAGTTTTATAAATACCGACCTTGAAATCCTTCTCTTGAAGTTTCACCCCAGAGAGTGTTTGCAGTAGGTTACCTCCAAACACAGCACGGATCACTCAAGTTTTTATCACTGAGAGGTTCTTGTTACTCCATAAACCTTGTGCTCCCCCAATGTAAATTGCCATTGAGCAAGCAGAACAACGGCATGGGCATTCTTTTTATCAAGGGCCTAGTATTAAGACAGATTAACTCGAAGGGAATAGCACCAGCCTGGGTATCTGCCCCATCCCTCATTCTTACTGTGATTAATGAGATAAGGCACATATTTTTTCTATTCTGCCTGAAAACATTGAGTTTATGCCTCATCTCACAATGTTAAATATTGTCTTAGAATTGCATTATCTCTTACACAGATGGATGGGCCTGGTGCTGTGTGTACTGCTGACAGTTTTCCTGAAGTGGAACCAGGATTGGTAAGGGAATTTTTCAGCCATGATTATAGCTGAAAAGCACGCAGAGACCTTCAGTAAAACTAGACTATACAGGTATGTAGTGAATCCAGAACCAAAGGGTTCACGCAAAGATGCAAAGATGCAGCAGACCAAGAGCCAAGTCAGTAGGAGGTAGACGTGTCTTAATGGTGGGTGGCTAATGCCATCTTGAAGAAGTAAAACCCTTTAAAAGATCATGTCTCCATATTTGTGACTCGAGTGCCTTAGCACTAAGGAAGGACTCAAGTATTTTTGAAATGAATGAGTTTATATTTTTCAAACGGTTTTTGTATTTACTATTTTATTTTATTCTTAAACTAAGCTTAGATAGGTAATGATTTATTATTCCCAATTTACAGGTGAAGAAACTGAGGCACAAAGTGGCATTATGAGTTACCCAATTACCAGGGGGCTGAGATTAGTAACCTGGCCTGTTGAATTTACATGCAGGGACTGCTCTTCCACATCATTCAGTCATCTTTTCAACAAATGTTTGTTGAGCAACTAATATGTTCCAGGTTCTGGACTTGATTGTGCATGAAGGTTGGGGAGATGGAGACCTGCTCTATTTCCTCAGGGATATCAGAGTTTACAGAGGACAGAGAGGAAAATGAATCATTATAACCAAGTTGCCAAGAGCAAGAATAGAGCCACGGGCACCATACTGTGGCCATGGAGGTCTGGGGACTAACTTTGCTTTGTGAGGCTGGAAAGGCTGTGGAGAAGAGATATTTCAATCAGAGGAGTTTTCTAGTTAGACATAGTAGATCAAGAATCCCAGCCCAGGGGCACGTGCAAAGGCACAGAGATGGAAAGCAGTGTGCATCTTCAGGGAATTCCAATCAGCATGGCTGGAATGTGGGTGTCATGGTGAGGAGTGGCAGAGAAGAAAGACTGAAGAAGCAGCAGGGGCTGGATTCATTTAGCATCCAGTGGACAAAATTTATAGAGGACCTACCACATGGTATGAACTGCGTTTGATGTGGTTAATCCAGTGGATATAATGAAAGAGAGAGGTCCTTGCCTCCATGGACCTTTCTTTCTATTGAGCGAGTTAGACAATAAACAAGAAGTCAAGTACACTAATTAGTTACAGATTGTGAGTAGTGCTAAAATGAACTAAACAAGGTGGTGTAATAGAGAAAAACAGGTCACAGCAAGCATTCCACAGGTGGTGATGTTTCAGCTGAGACCTAAAGGATGAGAGGCAGATTATAGAGCCACGGAAAGGGTGTTCCATGCTGGCGGAGCAGGAAGCGCAAAGGGCCTGTGGTTGGTAGAGACAGATGCACAATGACTGTAGAGAATAGTATGAGAGGTGGTCAGATATGTGGGCAAAGCAAGGTCATACAGGGCTTTGGTCCAGATTTTATTCTAAGACCAATAAGAAGCCATTCAAATGTCTACAGTGAAATGACATAATTTGAATTATACTTTTAAAGTTTATTTTCACTGCTATGTAGAGAATGAATTAGAAGGGAGCAAAAGTGGAAGTAGGAAGGCCAGTTAGGAGACTACTGTTGTCACCCAGGTGAGAGATGATGGTGGCTTGGACCAGGGAGGTGGGAGAGTGGGGGTAAGTGGCTAAATATATATTTTGTAGGTAGAATGGGTGGGACTTGCTCTCAGAGTGGATATGGGTGAGGGGTGAAGGAGGAGATGAGGAAGAATCACAGCCTTGGGTAATGCTGGGACGGTGGGGTCCTTCCTGAGATGGAGTCGGGGAAGCAGCCAGGGGTGGACTAACCTGGAGAACCAGAGAGACCCCGAGGCTCGGCAGTAAGACTGGGCTTGATTTCACAGAAGATGGACTTCTTATGCTGAGCATAATACTATTGTCAGATTGGCATTTTAGAAGGTTGTTTTGACAACTGCATGGAGAGAGGAGGCAAGGAGTCTAGAGACAGAGAGGTGAGTCCAGGGTGACTGTAATGGTCAAGACAAGGGGTGATGAGGGCTTGAAGTAGGGCAGAGACCCTGGGCTGCTTATGGTCTGCTGACACCCCAGGTGTCCAGCTGTTAGGATTATGAGGGAAACGTGGTTCCCACTGGGGAGGGGAGTGGGTAGTAATTGGACCACGGTAAGGGTAGCCAGCTGGGTACAGAGTAACTCCAAAACCTTTGGGGCCTCTTGATGAGGCATAACTTGGGAACAGATGGGATGCTCTGTTTTTCTCAGGGCAGGAAGGCGAATTCTTACCCCAGAGCCAGTGAGGGGGCTTCTCCCTACGTATATGCCAGTTCCTTCTCAGTAGACTGGGGCATCAACAGCTCCAGAACAAAAGTGCTGTCTAGAGATGACTGAAGTGCCTTGAAGGCAGTGAGTTCCCTGTCACAGAAGTTCAAATAGGCCGACAACCACTTGGCAGGGCTTCAAATACCAGCTAGAAGTTGTTTTAAATATCCTAAAAGTCTCCTTCCTGCCAGAGCTTCTAGTTCCCCTTGGGTTCTGATGAGCCTGGGAGATCTGTGTTGGGTCAGACACTCCTGACATGATTGAAATTCCGTTCTGGGTGGAAGAGCTCGAAGGGACATTGGAACTGAGCCCTCTGCTGCCTATGCCATTAGTGGTGGCTGGGGCTTCAGGGAGTTGCTTCATGCTGATAAATGGGTGCAGGGCAAGCCACGGAGAGCAGAGGCCATGTCACACATCAGAGCATTCATGTGATGGCAGAGAAATCATCATTCCAAGAGGCCAATGCCAGCACTGATAGGCTCTTTCTATAACACAAGACAGCCAAGGGTTTCTATAGCATCCCTAAAGAGAACACAATGAAGGGTCGGGAAGAGTTCAAACTCAAAAGGGGACAGATTAATTGGGAAAAAATCACGTTTGTTTGGTTTGGTAGCCAGCAGCAGCCCCACTGGGATTATTTGCTGGCATCCACCATGGGGTGAATGGATATGGAAGAAAACCTGGCCCTTGTGTAATGTAAATGGCTGCAGACGTTGTAATAAAACGCACACAGACTTCTGCAGCAGTCCCCTGAACTAATGAATTCTGGGTTGCTACAATTTGTGGTTAGCACTCCCAGAGCCAGTTCTCCTCTGAGAAGCATCTCTCCTCAGCTGATGATGTTTACGGTCAGTGCTCTCCAGGGTGACTGTGGCTGGGGGAAGGACGTCCGACCAGACGGTGCAGAGGCTCTTAGTAAGCCCCCACCAGAGACAGTGTTCTGGGGCAATAGGACTCGGTCTCTTTTCTCCATGTACAGAGTTCTTAGATCAGGAATCAAGCTTTGGGCATTTGATCCCTTTTTGTCTGCACACTTCTTGCTTTTCTTATTCTATCAAGCACGTTACAATAAATACCAATTGCTTTCGCTGCTGGGTAAAAACCAATGAGCATAGAACATGACTTGGAGTAACAGGAGGTGATTAGAGAATGAGATACTCATCATCAAGGGAAAACAGGAGTGGTCTCAGATAAAGATGAGGTGAGTTCATCATTGGCTAATGACCTTGGACTTTTAGAAAACATGGGACTTAGCTTTAGAGATTGAGCAGAATTTGGAGGGGGCAGGGAAGATTGAGAGAGTATATTTTGGGTGGGACATTGGGGCAACGGCCCAGATTATAACTAAGGAAGTTGCTTGAAGTAAGAGGCAGAAGTATTGGCAAGGATATTGGAATCCTTGCGCACTGTTGATGGGAATGTAAAATGATGCGACCACCATGGCAATAGAATGGTGGTTCCTCAAAAAATTAAAAATAGAATTACCACATGTTCCAACAGTTCCACTTCTGGGTATATATCTAAAAGAATTGAAAGCAGGCCTCAAAGATATATGTACATACGTGTTCATAGCAGCATTATTCACAAGCCAAAATGTAGAAGCAACTTAAATGTCCATTGAAAGTTGAATGGATTAGTAAAACGTGGTATAAAGATGGAATGGAATATTATTCAGCCTTTAAAATGAAGGAAATTCTGAAGCATACTACATCATGGATGAATCTCAAGGACATTATGCTAAGTGAAATAAGTCAGTCACCAAAGTACAAATACTGTATGATTCCACTTATACAGGAGTACCTAGGGTAGTAAAATTTATAGAGACAGAAAGTAGAATAGTGGTTGCCAGGGACTGGGGGTAAGGGGAATAGGGAGTTGTTGTTAAATGGATACAGAGTTTCAGTTTGGGGATGAAAAATTCTGGAAATGCATAGTTAGTAATGGTTGTACAACACCTTAAATGTACTTAACACAATTGAACTGTACACTTAAAAATGCTTAAGATGGCAGGTACTTCCTTGGTCATCCAGTGGGTAAGACTCCGTGCTCCCAATGCAGGGGGCCCAGGTTCAATCCCTGGTTGGGGAACTAGATCCCACATGCATGCCTCAACTAAGAGTCTGCATGCCGCAACTAAAAGATCAACTAAGACTCGGCACAGCCAAATAATTAAATAAATAAATATTTAAAAAAATGCTTAAGATGGTAAATTTTATGTGTATTTTACCATTATTAAAATTTTAAATTAAAAATTATTTTTTAACAAGTAAGAGATAGAGTAGCTTCCAGA
Organism: Neophocaena asiaeorientalis asiaeorientalis; assembly: GCF_003031525.2. NCBI lineage: Eukaryota > Metazoa > Chordata > Mammalia > Artiodactyla > Phocoenidae > Neophocaena > Neophocaena asiaeorientalis. The sequence goes on from NW_020175666.1 coordinate 695,551, forward strand.
TGCAAATCAGGAAGAGTAGGGCTCAATTTTCACTAACATTTCTGTGACCCAGTGCCCAGCCCAGTGCCTGGGGCTTAGAAGTGTTTGAGCGACAAAAGGAATGAGTGGAACTTAAACGCTTCAGGAGAAGCAAGAATAGGAGCAGGGAAGGCAGGCCAGGCTGACTGAGACATGACTTAAGGTGTGTCCCCACGGCAGCGTGAGAGGCCACTGAAATCACTCAGCTGACGCTTCTGAAGGTCTGCTCACCAAGCCACCTGCTGACTGTGATCTGAGTTTTAGCTGCCCATATGGATCTGCTTGTAGGCAGAGAACACATATGTTGGCCAAAGAGAGGATTCTAACCAATCATTATATATTTTATCGGGCATTTAAAAATTAGCATATATGACTTACATATGTTCTTTGGGAGTGCGGTTTGCCTGAGTCTTGAGTATGACTGGCCCTGCAAAACTGAAGGTCTGGTCTAGAACTCGGTGAGTCTACTGAGGAATTACCACCCTGGAGGGCCTTGCTGGCTTTCTCAAGAATCGAGAATCGTTTCTACCATCACTCATCAGATGAGCAAGGAGAACAGAAAGTCTGCTCCGTCCCTCTCTAATTATTCTCGCCTCTAGCCCCAATCAACACCTGCTTGTGGACATTCACTGCCTTTCCTTTAGACCCTTGCTAAGCAAAGTGGTTGGAGTAGCATCAGCATCACCTGGGGAGTTTGTTACAAATGCAGATTTCAGCTCCATCCCGGACCCACTTAAACGGAATCTGGATTTAACTAGATCTCTGGGTGGTTCATAAGCACAATAAACCACCTAATTCCTGTTCCCCATGCTCACCCAGTCATGGGAGTCATCTGGCATGCATTATTAAAGAGAGTCCCAGGCTCCTCCTCCCTTGGAGATTCTGATTCAGTACTGGAAATGGCATGTGAGTAGTGTGTGCAGGTACCACAACGTGCGAAGAGTCAGGACAGAGGGATATTTAAGCCATGCTATAAAAGGATGCTTGTTTCTGGGACACACACACACACACACACACACACACACAGCCTGAGGTGCTAATGTCACGTGCAGGAGGCTTCCTTATAACGAAAGCTTCTAGAGGAAATGGACACTGACTTCTGTGAATGTTCATAAGCAACTTGTAGAAAATTTGGGGTATTCAGTATTTAAATAACAATTCTGGCTCTGACCTTTTCCAGCATTACTGATTTCAGCCTCCTCTCTCACTGAAGCACCTCCATCACATCCCTGGTTTCCCCCGATACATTAAAAGAAGCTTTTTTTTTTTAAAAAAAAATGTAGCCAAAATACAAAGGCTTTAAAGAGAACAGGGAATCCTTCAAACATGGAGAAGGCTGTTTTAAGAGTAAATTAGGGGGCGGAGTCAAGATGGCGGTGTGGTAAGACTCCGAGTTACTGTCTCCCCACAACTAGGGTGCCTGACCACTGGTCGTGGGGGACCCTGCCGCCCAAGGAGACGGGAGGAACCCCCAAATGAACTGGTACGATGTGGGGGGACTGAGGCGGGAGGGGAAGTGGAGCCCAGACAGGATCCTCGCCCCTGAGGCCGAGGAGATCAGGAAAGGCAGGTGGGAGGGGCCCTCCGGGAGGAGCGGGAGAGGAGCGGAGGGCGATTACGCCACCCACTCAGGCCCAGGGAGCCTGCTGAGCTCCCAGGCCTGTCCCCTGCCCTCCCAGGGTGCCCCTCCCCCCAGCCACATTGGTCCTGAGGGCATAGGAGGGACGCCGGGGAGATGAGGAGTGGCAGCTGGGATTGGCTCTCCGGTCCTGGAGGAGCAGGAGAGGACAGGAGGGCGTTTGTCCCGCCCACTTGAGCCCAGGAAGCCTGCTGAGCTCCCAGGTGAGGTCCCCTGCCCGCTGAGACCAGGGGTGGGGGGCACGCCTGGGCCCCTTCTGTTCCTTGAGCCTAAGTCCCACCCCCCACAGCTCCCAGGGCCTTTTCCAGCCCTGTGGGTCCTGAGCATTGGCCCTGCCCACCGCCCAAACCTCTCCCTTGCTTAGGCCCCACCCTCCACAGCTAAGGCCTCCCCCCGTTTTTTTTTTTTCTTTCTTTTCCCTCCTCTTCTTTTTAACTATTGTGGTACTGATGTACCTTCCAATTGTTGATTTATCTATATATTTATTTTTATATTCTTTCTAACATATTTGTTAGTTTCCTAGTCTAAATTTTATTTTTTACTTTGTTATTATTCTTTTTTTTTTTTTGCCACCCCATATCGCGGGATCTTGGTTCACAAGCCGGGGGTGGAGCCAAAGCTCCTGTGGTGGGAGCTCCGAGTCTGAACCATTGGACTAACAGAGAACCTCAGACCCCAGGGAATATTCATCCGAGTGAGGTCTCACAGAGCTCCTCATCTCAGCACCAAGACCCAGCTCCACCCAATAGCCTACAAACTCCAGTGTTGGAAGCCTCAGGCCAAACAACCAGTAAGATAGGAACACAACCCCACTCATAAAAAAAAAAAAAAAATGAGACAGCAAAAAAATATATCACAGATGAAGGAGCAAGGTAAAAACCTACAAGACCAAATAAATGAAGAGGAAATAGGAAATCTACCTGAAAAAGAATTCAGAGTAATGATAGTAAAGATGATCCAGAATCTCAGAAATAGAATGGAGGTATGGATTGAGAAAATACAAGAAATGTTTAACAAACATCTGGAAGAACTAAAGAACAAACAAACAGAGATGAACAACACAATAATTGAAATGAAAAATACACTAGAAGGGATCAATAACAATAACTGAGGCAGAAGGATGAATAAGTGAGCTGGAAGACAAAATGGTGGAAATAACTGCCTAGGAGCAGAATAAAGAAAAAAGCAAAGAATTGAAGACAATCTCAGAGACCTCTGGGACAACACTAAATGCACCAACATTCGAATTATAGGGATCCCAGAAGAAGAAGAGAAAAAGAAAGGGTCTGAGAAATTATTTGAAGAGATTGTAGTGGAAAACTTCCCTAACACGGGAAAGGAAATAGTCACCCAAGTCCAGGAAGAACAGAGAGTCCCATACAGAATCAACCCTGGGAAAAACACACCAAGGCACATATTAATCAAACTAACAAAAATTAAATTCAAAGAAAAAATATTAAAAGCTGTGAGGGAAATACAAAAAATAACATACAAAGGAATCCCCATAAGGTTATCAGCTGATATTTCAGCAGAAACTCTGCAGGCCAGAAGGGAGTGGCAGGATATACTTAAAGTGATGAAAGAGAAAAACCTACAATGAAGATTACTCTACCCAGCAAGGATCTCATTCAGACTCGATGTAGAAATCAAAAGCTTTTCAGACAAGCAAAAGCTAAGAGAATTCAGCACCACCAAATCAGCTTTACAACAAATGCTAAAGAAACTTCTCTAGGCGGGAAACACAAGAGAAGAAAAAGACTCACAAAAACAAACCCAAAACAATTAAGAAAATGGTAATAGGAACATACATATCGATAACAACCTTGAATGTAAATGGATTAAATGCCGCAACCAAAAGAGAGACTGGCTGAATGGATACAAAAACAAGACCCATATATATGCTGTCTACAAGAGACCCACTTCAGACCTAGGGACACATACAGACTGAAAGTGAAGGGATGGAGAGAGATACTCCATGCAAATGGAAATAAAAAAAAAAGCTGGAGTAGCAATACTCATATCAGATAAAAAAGACTTTAAAATAAAGACTGTTACAAGAGATAAGGAGGGACACTACATAATGATCAAAGGATCAATCCAAGAAGAATATGTAACAATTATAAATGTTTATGCACCCAACATGGAAGCACCTCAACACATAAGGCAAATGTTAACAACCATGAAAGGAGAAATCAACAGTAACACAATCATAGTAGGGGACTTTAACACCCCACCTACACCAATGGACAGATAATCCAAACAGAAAATGAATAAGGAAACACAAGCTTTAAATGACACAATAGACCAGATAGATTTAATTGATATTTATAGAACATTCCACCCAAAAGTGGCAGAATACACTTTCTTCTCAAGTGCACGTGGAACATTCTCCAGGATAGATCACATCTTGGGTCACAAATTGAGCCTCGGAAAATTGAAGAAAATTGAAATCATATAAAGTATCTTTTCTAACCACAGCACTATGAGATTGGAAATCAATTACAGGAAAAAAACTGTAAAAAACACAAATACATGGAGGCTAAACAGTGCGCTACTAAATAACCAAGAAATCAAAGAAGAAATAAAATAATACATAGAAACAAATGACAATGAAAACATGATGACCCTAAACCTATGGGACTCAGCAAAAGCAGTTCTAAGAGGGAAGTTTATAGCAATTCAGTCTCACCTCAAGAAACAAGAAAAATCTCAAATAAACAATCTAACCCTACACCTAAAACAACTAGAGAAAGAAGAACAAAGAAAACCCAAAGTCAGTAGAAGGAAAGAAATCATAAAGATCAGAGCAGAAATAAACAGAAATGAAGAAAAAAATAGCAAAAGTCAGTAAAACTAAAAGCTGGTTCTTTGAGAAGATAAACAAAATTGATAAACCATTAGCCAGACTCATCAAGAAAAAAGGGAGAGGACACAAATCAATAAAATTAGAAATGAAAAAGGAGAACTCACAGCTGACACTGCAGAAATACAAAGGATTGTAAGAGACAACTACAAACAACTGTATGCCAGTAAAATGGACAACCACGAAGAAATGGACAAATTCTTGGAAAGGTACAATTTTCCAAGACAGAACCAGGAAGAATTAGAAAATATAAACAGACCTATCACAAGTAATGAAATTGAAACCGTAATTAAAATTATTCCAATAAACAAAAGTCCAGGACCAGATGGTGAATTCTATGAATTTAGAGAAGAGCTAACACCGATCCTTCTCAAATGCATCCAAAAAATTGCAGAGGGAGAAACACTCCCAAATTCACTGTACAAAGCCACCATCACCCTGCTACCAAAACTGAAAAAGATATCATAAAAAAAGAAAATTATAGACCAATATAACTGATGAACATAGATACAAAAATCCTGAACAAAATACTAGCAAACAGAATCCAACAGCACATTAAAAGGATCGTATACCATGATCAAGTGGGATTTATCCCAGGGATGCAAGGATTCTTCAATATATGCAAGTCAATCAGTGTGATACACCACATTAACAAATTAAGGAATAAAAATCATATGGTCATCTCAATAGATGCAGAAAATGCTTTTGACAAAATTCAACACCTATTTATGATAAAAACTCTCCAGAAAGTGGGTATAGAGGGAACCTACCTCAACATACTAAAGGCCATATATGACAGACCCACAGCAAGCATCATTCTCAATGGTGAAAAACTGAAAGCATTTCCTCTAAGATCAGGAACAAGACAAGGATGTCAACTCTCACCACTATTATTCATCATAGTTTTGGAGGTCCTAGCTACAGCAATTAGAGAAGAAAAAGAAATAAAAGGAATCCTAATTGGTAAAGAAGAAGTAAAAGTGTCACTGTTTGCAGATGACATGATACTGTACATAGAGAATCCTAAAGATGCCACCAGAAAACTAGAGCTCAACAATGAATTTGGTAAAGTTGCAGGGTACAAAATTAATACACAGAAATCTTTTGCATTCCTATACACTAACAACAAAAGATCAGAAAGAGAAATTAAGGAAACACTCCCATTTACCACTGTAACAAAAAGAATAAAATACCTAGGAATAAACCTGCCTAAGGAGGAGAAAGACTTGTACTCAGAAAACTATGAAACACTGATGAAAGAAATCAAAGATGACATAAACAGATGGAGAAATATACCATGTCCATGGATTGGAAGAATCAAAATTGTGAAAATGACTATACTACCCAAAGCAATCTACAGATTCAGTGCAATTCCTATCAAACTACCAATGGCATTCTTCAGAGAATTAGAACACAAAATCTTACAATTTGTATGGAAACACAAAAGACCCTGAATAGCCAAAGCAATCTTGAGAAAGAAAAATGGAGTTGGAGGAATCAGGCTCCCTGACTTCAAACTATACCATAAAGCTACAGTAATGAAGACAGTATGGTACTGGCACAAAAACAGAAATATAGATCAATGGTACAGGATACAATACCTAGAGATAAACCCACGCACATATGGGGACCTAATTTACGACAAAGGAGGCAAGAACATACAATGGAGGAAAGACAGCCTCTTCAATAAGTGGTGTGGGGAAAACTGGACAGCTACATGTAAAAGAATGAAATTAGAACATTACCTAACACCATATACAAAAATAAACTCCAAATTGATTAAATATTAAATGTAAGACCGGACACTATAAAACTTTTAGGGTAAAATATAGGAAAAACACTCTTTGACATAAACCACAGCAAGACCTTTTTTGACCCACCTCCTAGAATAAGGGAAATAAAAACAAAAATAAACAAATGGGACTTAATTAAGCTTAAAAGCCTTTGCACAGAAAAGGAAACCATAAAGAAGACAAAAAGACAACCCTCAGAATGGGAGAATATATTTACAAATGAAACAACAAAGGATTAATCTCCAAAATATACAAACAGCTCATGGAGCTCAATATCAAAAAAACAAACAATCCAGTTAAAAAAATGGGTGGAAGACCTAAATAGACATTTCAACAAGGAAGACATACAGATGGCCAAGTGGCACATAAAAAGATGCTCAACATCACTAATTATTAGAGAAATGCAAATCAAAACTACAGTGAGGTATCACCTCATGCCAGTCAGAATGGCCATTATCAAAAAAGCTAGAAACAATAAATGCTGGAAAGGGTGTGGTGAAAAGGGAACCCTCCTACACTGTTGGTGGGAATGTAAATTGATACAGCCACTATGGAAAACAGTATGGAGGTTCCTTAAAAAACTAAATATAGAACTACCATATGACCCAGCAATCCCACTACTGGACATATACCCTGAGAAAACCATAATTCAACAAGAGATATGCACCACAGTGTTCACCGCAGCACTATTTACAGTAGCCAGGACATGGAACCAACCTAAATGTGCATCGACAGATGAATAGATAAAGAAGATGTGGCACATAGATACCATGGAACATTACTCAGCCATAAAAAGAAATGAAATTGAGTTATTTGTAGTGAGGTGGACAGACGTAGAGTCTGTCATACAGAGTGTAGTAAGTCAGAGAGAGAAAAACAAATAGCATATGCTAACGCATATATATGGAATCTAAAAAAAAAAAAGAAAAAATGGTACTGATGAACCTAGTTGCGGGGCAGGAGTAAAGAGGTAGACATAGAGAATGGGCTTGATGACATGGGGTGGGAGGGTGAAACTGGGGTGAAGTGAGAGTAGCATCGACATATATACACTACCGAATGTAAAATAAATAGCTAGTGGGAAGCAGCAGCATAGCACAGGGAGATCAGCTCAGTGCTTTGCGATGACCTAGAGGGGTGGGATAGGGAGGTGGGAAGCAGGCTGAAGAGGGAGGGGATATGGGGACATGTGTATGCATATGGCTGATTCACTTTGTTGTACAACAGAAACTAACACAGTATTGTGAAGCAATTATACTCCAATAAAGATCTATTAAAAACAATAAATAAAATAAAATATAAAAACAAATTAAGGAACAGGAAACATTCAGTGGCTCTAAAACTTAAATGCCCCTAAGTGTCTGAATTTTACAATATCTTAAATATATTCAAAAATACACTATTTGTATCTAATACATAAAATGTTTTCACACGCACACACACAAAAAAGAGTAAATTAGATCAGCAAAAGCTTTCTGTACTCACTTGTACAATCCCTTTGGTCCCACCTACTCTTGTGCTTTTCGCTGAATATAAAGTCTGAAATATGGAAGAAAAGAGCCTTTCTACCTTCTAGGCAAGTGTCTCACTCTGGGTCCTCATGAATCCTTGGAAACCTTAATTCATGAATGAATTCTTATCCCTGAACTGACTCATCAAAGAACAGTGACTCACCCTAAATTATGCAAAAATCAAGGCTACATAACTGGAATCTATTCCAGTATATTTCCGATAGAATGCCTTTTACAACAGCTAAGAAAACCTTTTAGGTAAGCAATTGTAATGGAGACTTGCTTGGCCTTTAGAGTGCCAGGAAGAAGGAAAGAAGGTAGCATTAGAGAGAGAGAGACAGAGAGATAGAGAGAGAGAGACAGAGAGAGAGAGAGGGAGGGAGAGAGAGAGATTAGGTGATTACGTGTGAGGGAGGTTTATTTGCAAGATACTTGTTATCTGTTTGTGTTCACATTTGGGATTTGTCACTTTGCAAACAGAAGAAGAAAGACCAAGCAGTGGCTTTAGTCACCATTCCCTGCTCTAGAATTCCATATGGGGATCATGGGTGTAACACAAATTACTACACTGGATCTGGGTCAAGGTGACCAGTCGATCTCCTGACATTCCTGTGGCTTCTCTGGAAGAAGGAAAGAGAAGTCTCAGAAGAGGTGGAAAGGCAGCTGGGATGAGCAGAGAGTAGGAAGCTGCTCTGCCTTTCTCTTCTCAAACCAAGGCGGTGAGAAAATGTCTGGAGCTCCTTTAGTTAATTTCTTCATCTGCTCTGGCAAGGATGACGTGTGCCCAATAATTGACATTCTTAAAGCCCCTTAAGAGTCCCTCATGGCAGGTGGTTGCTATTTCAAAGCATAAAAGTATTAGTTGAGGGAATCAGTGAACAGATCAATATTTGTTTAGCGTGTGCCATGTGCTTAGCACCATGCCAATCACAAAGGTGTGCAAAATAAGTATAAAACATGGCCCCAAGTGGAAGGAGACCATGTCTCCAGTGCTTACGAGCAGGCTTTAGAACTCAGAAAGAACTGAGAACTCAGAACCCACAAAAACCAAAGTTCAAATCCTGTTCTAATGCTTTGGGAAGTTATTTGATTTCCCTTAGCCTTAGTGTCTTCCCTGTAAACTGAAGTTAGTAATATTTACTTCATAGGCTTTTACAAGTATTCAATACCTACAATATTTGTAAAGTGCCTAACTTATACAAAAAAAGTCAATAACTAATAGCAAAAGAACAGTAAGAACAGTCCCGTTGGGGAAACCAGAAACATCTATACAAAACAATTTGTGAACAAAGAGAGCACTGGATGTTGACAGACTAAGTAAACAAAGAATTTAGTATAGCAACCTACAGGCATTCTCTGATGGGATGGGAAACCGGAGTGTCATTTAGTTTAGATAGTTATATGGAATTGAGAAATAAAGAGAACAGAGTGTGCTGAAGTCTCCCAGGAAGCCTTCGTGAGGGAGGTGATTGATGAATCAGGGGCTTCATTCTGACTAGCTGTATTCTAGCCATGTAAGTCCAACCAAGGGACAAGTGGGGCACAAATAAGTGACCTTGATTCCTCTGCCCCTCCAGCTGCCATCTCTCACCAGTTCCAAGCTAACCACCTGCACACCCACTTCCACACCTCTTAATGGCATTTCTATATCTTCTTTTGTGTAGTGTCCATTAAAGTCTTTTGACCATTTCTTAATTGGGTGGGTGCAAGCCGTTTGTCAGATATATAGGTATAGATATAGGCATAGATAAAATCTCAATTATTTTCTCCTATTCTGTTTTCAAATGGAATCTTTTGAAGAGCAAAAGTATTTAATTTTGATATATTCCAATTGATCAATATTTTGTTGTATAGTTTATACATTTCGTGTGCTAAGAAACCTTTGCTTACACAACTTTGCTGAAATTTTCTCTATCTTTTCTTCCAGAAATTTCATAGTTTTAGATTTTACATTTAGGTCGATGATCTATTACCAGTTAATTTCCTAAGCATTTTAATACGTTCCCATTGGCTTCAAAGTCATGCCAACATGCTAACAACTCCCAAATTTATTTTTATTCAGCCCACATCTTTTCTCTGAGCTCCAGAGCCCCATGTCCACCTGCATATCCACTTGGATGTTTATAAGATTCTAAAAACTCCATCTCCAAACTAAAATTTCTACTTTCCTCTCCACACGTGTGCCTCCTTCACTTTTGCCTGTTTTAATGAATCGCTCCATCTACCCAATTGGTCAAGGCAAAAATACCTTCCTTTCTCTCTCACCTGTGTCCAATCCAGCACTAATCTTGTCCATTGTACCTTGTACATAGATATGTACAAGCCTGTTCACAACTCTCTATACCTCACTTTCTGACTACAGGACTACCCTCCCCATCCTCTGGACCACTGAAAAGGTCTGGAGTCTCCAGCCACTTTTACTCTACCTCCAATTCACTCACGGTTCTATCCTTAAAACTCTACATCAGCTTTCCTTGGCTCTTAAGATAAAGGTTGTGATCCTAAATGTGTCTGATCCCTCCTCTGCCTTTCTCCCCATCCTTTTCCCCAGTAAGCCCTCTCTTTACTTTCAGACCCAGATGCATCAGTTTTCCTTTATTTCCTCAAAAATATCTCACCTTCAGGGCCTTCATATGCTGTTCTACTCCCAGAAAGAATCTTCCCACTAGTCATAATACTACTCTTTCTTCAGACTTCAGTTCAAAGGCCACTTCCTCTGGAAGGCTCATCTGATCCCCTGGCCGGGGTCAGGTTCCCTCTTTTAAGAGCTCATAGAAGCCTATACTCCTTCGTCATGTATCATTATGGCAACTGCATGATTATACATGTAATTAGTAACGTAATATTCATTTCATCCTCTAGAATGCAAGCTTCCTGAGGACAGCAATTTTTTCTGCTTGTTCTCAGCTTTTTCCCCACCATCCCGTACATTTCCCTGCATGTAGCAGAGGAATACTCATTGAGATAAGTATTTAGTGAATGAACGAATGAACGAGTGAATGAATGAAGGCAAAGAGAAAGGCAACCCTGGACAGAAAGAGAGGGGGAGGTGGGCCACGGTGCAAGATCTCACCAAGATGGGAGTCAGAATGGAATTACGTGGTTGTGGGAAACACGCTTGTGGATTTTCTTTTTGAAGTGAGAATCAATAAATAATTTTCTCTCCGCAGTCATGTAAGCAGGCAACTAATTACAGCAAGATCGGTGCGACCTACATTGCTCTCATCAAAGTCAACCTGTAACCAGCTTTAAAAGCGTATGGTAAAATAGTTTCAGCACAAAAGATGCAGATGTAACTCTGAATTCTCTGATCACAGCAGCTTCCTGTTTAAAAGCAATTAAATGCAGGCATCAAAAGGCATTAGCAAGAGGGGAAGGTTCAAGTAGAGGAAGATATTTTCAGAGCCAATTGGAAAAGAGAAAGATTTTTTGCACTTTTCCTCTAGAGCTTTTGGAAATCCTATTCACACAGATGTGAACGGTCAATTCAAGCCTGACTGAGCAGGGCTGAGGAGGGCAGGGTCCAGCGATTTGAGGGGAGCTCGGGCAGCGGGAGAGCAGGAGTCTGGGTCCCAGCTCAGCGGGGGTTCCCACACAGCAGCAGAATGCATGCAGACTTCCTTATCTCCATCCTGCCTCAGTTTATCCAGCAAAATGTTATGTTTGTGTCCCTCCCCTTAGTGGCTTGTTATTCAATTTTGCCTATAAATAAAAGGAAATAAGTGCACTACTGGGGACTTGGTTGGAGAGCAGATCTGATCCTCCCCCCGCCTCCCCTTCCCTGGGCTCTGGAGTGAGACCATGTGGGTTCAAATCCCAGCTCTGATCAGTACTAATGGGACTGTGGGCAAGCTCAGTGCCTTCATCCATAAAATGGGGATAATAACAGTGATACCTCACAGAACTATGGTGAAGAGTAAATAGGTAAGTATAGGTAAAGGCTCTTAGAACGATGCCCACCATATAGTAAGTGCTATGCAAGTGGCAGCAGTGGTCTTTATGCATTGTGTTCTATCTCTGGTCAGAAATTCTGCAGCTTTCTGCCTGTCTAGCACAGAGGCAGATACCCTTACCTATCATCTACTTCAACTCAGAAATTAGCATGACAGTATTTTTGAGTTCTATTTGGAAATATTTCTCAGTCAACAAATATTTATTGAATATGTATCGTGTGCCAGGCACTGTTTTGGACTCTGTAGACACCAAAATGAAAGCCTGCATGAAGTTGGGGCTCCACTGAGAGAAATGGGCAGAAATGCACATAGTTGGTGACCTTCCATGAGATTGGAGCTATTACTCACAAAGAGCCTTAGGGGCTGAGAAGGGACACACAGGGACGGAGATGTCTGGCAGATCTCCCTGAGAAGGTGCCATCCTTACAATCCTCATGGCTGTACATCTCAGGCTTTGAGATCTTAATTATGGCATCATACAACTGATGTTTTATTTCTCTTGTGTAATCTAATGCACCATCGTATCTCTGAACATAAAATTAAAATAGACTGAATGGATTCAAACCCCTTTTACTGAGGAACTGCGCTAAGGGCTTTCACACACATTATATCATTTAGCCAGTTCTCTACGAGGACGTCCAGATTTCTTCAGAAACTAGGATGCCAGATGGGATAATTTTTTGATGGATGGAGTCCATTACCAGTTTAGGCCATGAGCTTAGGTGATTGAGAAAGCATAAATCAGACAATTGTCCTGGTGTTGCCACTCTCTCCAATTTTTAAACCTTCTGCTACTAATGGAGATATTACCTGACTTTCCTGATGGTAAAAGAATTAGCTCATTGAATCACCACCTGATCATCCGGATGGCAGCTTTTCTTTTTCACTGGTTTCCAGAGCATTGTTTAATTTTTACACTAGAGAGGGTGGCTGGCGTGTTTTGTTTCTTTGTGTGTGCTATGTTTTACTGCCAAGGACTCTGGCTGTCTGGTTTGCGCTTAAACCTAGATGTCATGTGTGTGTCTGATGGATGACGGGAGAGGAAGAGATGCTCCCCCCCACTCCCACCCCGTCGGCTCCTACTTCCAGCTGTGTTTCACTTAGAGATCACCAAGTCAAGCTCAGTTTGTCAATCAAGTTCCCAAATCTGAGCTCTTAAAAGATCTCACCTAGTTCAGTGTTCCCTAGAGGGATGGAGAATTAAACAGGGCTGGTGATGGGTTACAGGGTTCCCCAGTTCCCTTCTGTGAAGTTCAGCCACAGAGAGTGAGTCAGAACAGTCATGAGGCTGTCTCCCTGGCACTAACCCCAGACCTGTTTTGAATAACACATCTAAATGTTAATGCACACTTACGACAACAGTGCAGCTCATACGCTTTCCAAATTGGTTCATTTCGCAGTGAGCCTGATGCAATTTACTCAGTATAAAAATGTCTCCGGCAATTAGGGGAACAAAGGGGCAAAGTTGGCAGACCACAAGGATGACAGACAAAGAAGATGACGTGAAAGCTGGGGCCAGAATTAATTTCCTTTTTGAATCAGACATTTTGGGGAATGCCAGTAGTAAACAAAAGCATTCTCCACAAGAGAAACGTGAGGATTCTCCATCGGTAAAAACCGATGGGAACAGTCTGAGACGTGACTTTGATGGAATGCTCTGGCAGCCTCCCTGGTTCCTAATGGTGTCAATTTTCAAACAGTAGATACAGCTAGTGGAAGAAAGAGTCAAGTTTACCCTACATTGGTGGGTGGGGAAGAAAGAGTCAAGTTTACCCTACATTGGTGGGTGGGGTTTTCCAGATCACTGAAGAATAAGTCCTTTACCCCTTCACTAGTAAGATCACATTGGAAGAACGTGGCTCTGGAAAATATGCTAGAGAAGAAATAAAATTGTTTAGCCTGGGGAAGAAAGTTAAGAAGAGACATGAAAACTATCCTCAAATGAAAAACTGCTTTGTTAGGAGAAAGCAGGCTTGTTCTATGTGACTTCAGAGGAGAAACAGAGGATCAAGATAATGGTGAAATGGGAACGGGACTAACATATATTGTCTACTCCAATGATCCTAGGTGCCTTGTATACATTATCATAGTACTGCTTCATAGGGAAATGGCGGTATTAAATGCCATCATATGCTTTGGTGCTATGACCATGGTAAGCACTCAATATATATTAGCTATCATTGTTCAAAGCAATAATCCTCACAAAGATCCTACAAGGTAGGTATTACTGTTCCCATTTTATGGATGAGACACCAGAGGCTTGAAGAAATTAAATAACTTTTTAGAGACATTCAATAACTTTCCAAGGGAACAAAGCCAATGAGGGAGCCATTAGCAAGTTTTTCCTAGCAGCTTTAGCTGCCCCGTGATGGGGTGGTCTGCTGTGCAAGATGGTGAGTGTTCTACTGGTTGGAGCCAGGTGAACTAAAGTCAGAGGAGCTTAGGAAGAGGGTCTTGCATTGGTTAGGGGTGGCAAAGGGGTTGAATTCAATAACTTTTTTTATTTTTAACATCTTTATTGGAGTATAATTGCTTTACGATGGTGTGTTAGTTTCTGCTGTATAACAAAGTGAATCAGCTATACATATACATATATCCCCATATCTCCTCCCTCTTGCGTCTCCCTCCCTCCCACCCTCCCTATCCCATCACTCTAGGTGATCACAAAGCACCAAGCTGATCTCCCTGTGCTATGCGGCTGGTTCCCGCTATCTATTTTACATTTGGTAGTGTATATATGTCCATACCACTCTCTCACTTAGTCCCAGCTTATCCTTCCCCCTCCTTGTGTCCTCAAGTCCATTCTCTACGTCTGCATCTTTATTCCTGTCCTGCCCCTAGGTTCTTCAGAACCTTTTTTTTTTTTTTTAGATTCCATATGTATGTGTTAGCCTATGGTATTTGTTTTTCTCTTTCTGACTTACTTTAGTTTGTATGACAGACTCTAGGTCCATGCACCTCACTACAGATAACTCAATTTCGTTTCTTTTTATGGCTGAGTAATATTCCATTGTATACATGTGCCACATCTTCTTTATCCATTCATCTGTCGGTGGACACTTAGGTTGCTTCCATGTCCTGGCTATTGTAAATGGAGCTGCAGTGAACATTGTGGTACATGACTCTTTTTGAATTATGGTTTTCTCAGGGTATATGCCCAGTAGTGGGATTGCTGGGTCGTATGGTAGTTCTACTTTTAGTTATTTAAGGAACCTCCATTGTTCTCCATACTGGCTGTATCATGAATTCAATAACTTTTAAGCTTCTTTAATGTTTGATAATTCTATGACTGAAATATTTTCCAAGTTCTGCTAGCTAGACCATGCCTTTAACCCATCTTAGCATAAATGGTTAAGTGGGAATGTGAACTTGGAGAGGCAGCCACAGAAGAAGGCCAAGGACCCAAGGACCATGGACATACAGTGAAATGCAGGAGTTTTTATTTTTATCTGAATTCTGGCTTTGTCAACCACCAAATTCATCTGGCTCACATTCCGTACACAATGAATCTGCTGTCGCTGGCTCCCCACACCCCAGAGGCCAGTTAGACAACTTAGACAAGGTGACAGAAGGTTAATCAAGAAAGATGACAGAAAATGGGGATTTTTAGAAATGGAAATCATCTAGGTCTATTGAGAGGATGACCCAATGGCCACCAAGAGGCTCCCTATGGAGAGTGACCAGGCTCCGAAACTCCAGACAGAGGAGTCTCTCTCAGGCCTGCAGGTAAACATCCGATAGAGATAGAATAATGAATAAAATTCCATGCAGTCAGGGAGGAATGGTAGTCCTGGGAGAGAAAAACAAGATAATGGAGGGGATATTCAAGGAACAGTGGAGAGAATGCAACTGGAATTCATCCTAGCTTGTGTGAAACGATAAAAAACTCAATAGGAGCCAGTGTGCTTAAAGTGGGGATGTAAAGACTAGCAGTAACCTAAGGAAAGGGAGAAATTGGGGGAAAAGTACCAAGTAGAAGTCTCTTGTGGAAGATTAGGAAACATAGAAAAAATATATAAGAAATTACTTAGAAAATTGGAAGGGATAAAAGGATCACAGTGGGGTAATCAGAAAACACTGGAACCACTTATTTCTGAGGCTAACGTATGTCGGCATTTGCTTAGCAGTGTGGGACGGTTAGGCTACAGATGATGACACAGGCTGAGGACAGTCAATATATTTGGGGTTGGGTAGAAGAAAGTAAGTTGTTGTGGAAGATAGAGGTAAAATTTTGGTCAAGAGCTTTCTAGGTGCATTTTTTCCCCCTTAAAACTATATCTTAAGTTCTTGAAGAGTTCTTGGCCCCTTTCTTTTCTTCTTTTTTTCTGGCTGTGCCATGCGGCATCTTAGTTCCCCAACCAGGGATCGAACCTGCGTCCCCCTGCAGTGGAAGCGTGGAGTATTCACCCCTGGACTGCCAGGGAAGTCCCTAGATAGCATTTCTTGAACATACACTGTGAGTCAGGCACTGTGCTAAGCCCTGGAGATAAATGATAAATAATGCCCATCCCTATTCTTAGGGAGCCTACTTGGTAAGAAAGACATGTAAAGAAACAGATGTGGTACAGTGCTGAGAGCTCTAACAGAGATGTGGAACAGGCAACAAAAGTTGGTGCAAAGGACAGTGTACTTAACACGGCTTGGGGTGGGTGTAGAGTCTCAGGAAAGGCTTGATGGAAGAGGAACTAAGAGATTCATTCTTGAAAGAGGAGAAAGACTGTATGTGGTGGTCAGAAGTACGGGTCTAAGGGAATGGGGTGAGGCAGGCTCAAGAGAGGCGGGGCCAGGTCAGGGTTGGTGCCATGCCAGTGACCTCAGACTTGAGCCTGGGTTGGACAGGGTTTTACCGAAGGGTTTGAAGCAAAGGATTAACAACAGCCTGCAATATTCACCTGCCAGTTCTCTCCTTAAGGTCTTGATTTGCTCCATTTTGGGACTTCCTAATACCCAGGAAGAGTCACTGAGGTTATCATCCTCAAAGGCTTCAAGGAACGTTCCACAGAATTAACAGTACAACACAGAATAACAATTCGGCTTTGGCTTCTCCCTCACACTCCTTCAAATGGACTGAAAATCTGAGTCAAGCAGCAGGGCCATGGAGGAAACAGACTCTCTCCTCAGAGGCCCATTGCTCACCAGTCATTTCAGCAAAGTTACCCCGTGGGTGGAGGAAGGCCCCAGACACTCAGGTAACCTAGTGTCTTTGGATGAATGGCCTCAAGAAATATCCAAGCCACTGGCAATGGTAGTTCGCACGCCTGGGCTCAGCCTGCTTTATTCGAAAGCTGTGGCCTTCCTTTCAAGCCCTCCCCTTTCTTGCCACCACAAGACTTACCCACTGGCAGAGGGAAAGCTACCAGTAATCTGAAAGCAGTGGGAACTCTCCTCTTAGAGTTTAGTGATGTAAGATTCTCTCAGGAAGAGACATTGCACCAAATCCGTGTGTAGATTTTTGTAAAGCCTTTTAAATGTGAAATCCCTTGGTTGATCAGCTCTTAACATAGGCTTTGAACCATAAAAGAATGCATCTCTCTTCTAACAGCAAGGAGTTTAGCTAGACATGTGAGTGTGGCACTACAAACAAAACAAAAAGGAAAAAAGAAAACTTAGAAGTGGGCCAGGTAATGAAAAACAGGGAGCTTTACTTTGAGGCCTAGAGTGAGTACAAGGCTGACCTGGGTGATTATGCAGGTTGTGGTGTTTCTTTACTCCTGTGCTGTCAGCACCGGTTACCTAAACTTTCTCCACTACAGCTAAAAGAGCTGATGATTCCATCACCTGTTTTTGCCTCCTTACCACAGACAGAGACCTGATACCTGCAGGCAGGGGGCAGGATTGGAACAGAGCTTCAGGAAATAGGAATCCGAGGCCACATTCCCTGGATGGACTTTCTATGACCTTCTGCAGGGCCAGGCATAATGCTCTCTAGTTCCTGTTCTCAGGGCTGCCTGCTCTCCAAAATGTGCTTCTTCTGTGGGCTGAGGCCTTAGAATTTTGCCCTTAATTTTGGATGGGAAGGATTTTATATATATATATATATATATATATATATATATATATATATATATATAATAGAAAATA
>NW_020175666.1:713423-873067 GCF_003031525.2 Neophocaena asiaeorientalis asiaeorientalis
CTGTGCAGCTGGGCATTTATTAAGAATAATCAAAGGTTAATCGTCACACATAAATGATAATGTATTCCTAATTATTGGTGATAGGGAAGCCCGTAGCATAGTGATTGAGAGCATGGACTCTGGAGCTGGACTACTTGGGTTCAAATCCGGTCTGCTGTACTAGCTGTGTGACTCTGGGGGAGTTACTTAACCACACTGAGCTTCAGCTTCCTCCCCACTATAAAATGCAGGTAATAAAAGTGCCTCCCTGGTTGAGTGGTGGTAAGCATAATGTTAAGTGAGATGACACATGGAAGACACTTAGAACAACGCCCAGCACCACACAGGAAGCACCAGTTATCTCCTGGCTATGGTCTGAGCCCCAAATTCACATGTGGAAATCTAAGCCCCAATGTGGTAGCATTAGGAGGTGGGGCCTTTGGGACGTGCTTAGGTCATGAGGGTGAAGCCCTCATGAATGGGATTAGTGCTCTTATAAAAGAGGCTCCAGAGAGCTTCCTTGCCCCTTCCACCATGTGAGGACACAGAGAGATGGCACTAACTATGAACCAGGAAGAGGGCCCTCTTCCTGCTGGCACCCTGATCTTGGACCTCCAGACCCCAGAACCGTAAGAAATAAACTTCTGTTGTTTATTAGCCACCCAATCAGTGGCATTTTGCTATAGCAGCCCAAACAAGGACTAAAACTTTCCATCTCATCCTCATTATTATTATTATTATTATTTTACAAATTAAGAGGAATGAAGGAAGGGAGGCAAGCCCCTACTCAGGCTGCCAGGGTGCGGACTCATCCCCTGCCAGCAGTCTCACTCCTTCTCTGTTCTCTATGTGTTGGCACTTAGGAAGAAGCCAGCCATGAGAGAGCACTGGATCCCTGTCGACTAGTGGGAGAGCCAGGACTGCAGCTGGATCATCACAGGCCGCAGGGCCAATGCCATTCCAGGAACCCTAAAAGAGCTTCTCAGAGGAGGAGATATTGAACTGGGGGCTGAAGAATGAATAAGGATCTCTGGCAGAGAACGAGGTGGAGGGCAATCCATGAGGAATAACGTGCCTTAGCTACTCTTCCTGCAAAGGAGAAGGAGGGGAGGAAGGAAAGATGACAGGAGAGTCCTGGGGTCTGAGCCAACAGTAGCCAAAAAGCATAAAGAGCTTGTACTCTGAAATCCACTTGTGCTGGAGCAGAAAATAGTTGCATACATGGACTGTCTCCAGGGAGGTAGATCCTACCAGAGGGAAAGAGAAAGTATGAAAAGTGCCTGGACCCAGGGTGAAATCTTTCGAGCACTTGTAGCAGGATGTTTGCTACAAGAAGAGGTGGGCTAGGGGTGGGGGCCTAGAGACGTTTCTGTCTGGAGACTGCCTCGGTGGGAAGTGGATGGGTTCTGTTGCCACACAAGCCAGTGGGACATACACCTGAGAGTCTGGGCACGCTGAGAGACTGGATGGGGCAGGGTGGCAGAGCGATCACGCGGCCCCAGCACACCACCTCCTTTCTCAGGCTGCCAGGCCTTGGCGTATGTGCCCCCTTTGTATGGGGTGCCTTCCTCTCACTGTCCGCCTGACCACTCCCCTTCTCCCATCAGAGCCAGCTCAGTTGTCTTCTCCGTGCCAGCTTGTCACCAGCACCTCCGCGGCACCTGCGCACACACCCATCACAGCACTGCAACTGTCCCTGATGCCGTCCAACACCAAACCTCATTCCGAGCCCCTTGAAGGCAGGATGAACCATCAGAGTCCAACCACTGCCTGGGACAGAGTAAGACTCATAAACGTTTGTTGACAGAACGCATGATAGAATGATGGGTGAATTCCTTGACACCAGTGGTGTATCGCCTAATTCCTCCACCTGTTCTTAATATCTCCCTCCCCACTGGGAAACGGTGAAGCTCAGTAAGCACTCCTGAGATGAGAAGTGATTGCTTTTATGCATTTTGACTTCTCTTTGCATATAACATATATTTATCATTATGGGATTTGCCAGAATGCCATTTTGACAAGCCAAGGGGTTTACAGGTATTCACAGTTCTCTCATCTTCCTGGTGTTCAATCCATCAGATATCCAGGGTACAGTGGGAAAATGAAAGCAATCAGCTCAAAAGAGCCCCACTACAAGCCTTGGGCTGTCAAATCTCGAAGGTCAAAACTGTCAGAAGCCGATGGTCTTTTCATTTATTTTTCTTGACGCCCATCAATGAAAGCAATCGTGAGTAAAAGTTGTACCTGCCAGGAAAGGAATTGTCCTTTGTACTTAGTGGCAACCTTCACAGTTGAGGTATACTCTGACAGCTGCTTCCTGAGCCCCAGGGAGAATCACACATCTATCCCTGGGCGTGGGCAGAAGGTGGGGAGAAGTACTTTTTATCTTTTGACTGATTGGAGACTCTTCTCTGATCTCAGACTGAACTTTTAATTTTCAGAGCTTAGGTTTAAGAAGACTTGCATCACAGAACTATTGTAAACTGATCTGGTGTCCATTCACCTAACACAGAACACCTTCTATGTGCTAGATGCCATGCCAGGCACTGTGAAGAATGAGAAGATGTACAAACCAAGGACTCTAGCTTCAAGGCGTGTGGCCCAGAACTAGATGACCAAATATCAGATGAGCTTTTCCTGATTGGTTGAGAACAGGTCTTAATTTCCTCAGAGCCAGGTGTGCTACAAGGGTTCGACTACAAGGCTTCCTCGGGGAAATAACATGAGATTTTAAAAAGACACAGAAGATCTGTGTTCCCCTGTGTGTTACCCATGACTATGGACAAATCACTGAACCTCTTTTCAGTGATTCGGTTTACTCATCACTCAGATTCAGTTTACTCGTCTGTAAAATGATGATAATAATATATACGACACAGATTGCAGTGAAGATGAAATGAGTCGATGGATGTTGATGTATCTGGTACCCTGAACATGCACTGTGCAGATATTTACCGTGAATATTGACAACATAGTGTCTACCTCCTAAGAACAAAAAAGAGTGCCATGGCCCTGCTGTTAACCTGGGAACTAGATGAGCGACAATATATGGCATTCTGAAGAACAAGATGCATGGTAGATGGTGGGTGAATAGTGGATGGATGGATGGATAAGTGCATGGATGGATAGATGGGATGGAGACTCCCTCTGACTCTAAAAGGTCAGGCTCCCTCTAGTCCACTATGTATTCTTCTCAGTCTCCATGGCCCTGAAAGCCACAGTCCTTTTGAAGAAAGAATAACAGATGTGTTCTGAGAAGACCCACCAGTGGAGACCAGTCCCATCCATGACCTGGGATACACCCAGCTACCCCAGCGTGGGAGCTTCACAACAGGCAGGATCAGGCCAGGCTTGGATAGCCTTGTCACTAGGATGTCTACCCATAAGGGAGAGAGAAATGACTCTCCACCCTGCACACAAGTCCATCTCTCCTCTCCAAGCTTTCTTTTTAACTCTCCTCCTTCGTGTTTAGTAAATAGTTACAGAAAGCTACCCGCTTATGCGATCAAGCAAGTCAAACGGAGGTATTAGCCGTCATTCTTAATTCCCAGTGGCACTTTCTAAAAATTCTTATGCTCATGCCCCTTCCCAAGACTAATAAAATCAGAATCAACTGGGGGGGGGGGATTCAGCTGTATGAATTTTGTAAACTGTGTGGTTCTTATTTGTACCCCCAAATCTTGAGACCTACCATTTTGATGGCTTAAAGTCCACGTGCTAGAGAAGACTAGCATTTAATCACTGTTTCAGTATTACCACTTAAAGGGGTGAGAAATAGGATACATCCAGGCACAGTCAGTGGGACTGGTACTTTGGGGTGCAACCTAGATCTTTCCGAGGGGCATGAAATTGCTAACCTTGGCCCTTCTTACACCCACTCCCCTACAACCCTGAGCAGCCTGGAGGAAGACTGGCCCAGGAGCCCTGAGAGGGGCAGCTGGGAGGGGTGAGGGGAACACCCACCCTGCATTATCTAATTTAACTTCACAACCGCCCTATGAGGTGGTTCGGTTATTACCATTATACAGATAGGAAAGCTGAGGCTCCCAGAGACTCAGAGACTTGCCCAAGCCCACACTGTGTGTGGGGCCTACCTCTTCACACACTTAGGACTGGAATCTCACGACCGCCTCTGCTCAGAGAGCTCCCGGCTGCACGACTGTTCCCGTGACGGGGTGTCCGGGAAATATGTCCCTGACAAGCCTAGGTGTGAGTTCTAAGGCTTTTAAAAATCATCTTTAAAGCCTTTGAATGGCTCTCTCTTTTTAGTGTAAATCACCTGGACATTAAAGCCCTTATTGTACATTTATTAGTGTGTTATTCAGACCAAGGGGAAAAGGGAGAAGCTGACACTGCGAATGAGTGAGAAGAAGCTGGGCCTGAAATTAAAGCACTGTGACACTGCCCCTCAAGGGTAGCAATTTCGATAAATGATCACCTTTTTTTTATTCCTGATCGCGTTTATCCTGTTATCAGTATGTGAGGAGAACTTTGGCTGGGGATGCAGAATGCCACAGGCCTCTGATTTCCCCACGCTGGCCGGACCTGCCACAGTGCCCTGGGCTGACTGAAGTTAAACCTAGCACAGCCTGGCAAAGGCAGTCAGTCATCTTTTCAGAAGCAAATGCCCTGCATCATCTTTCCACGTTACCCTACCCTGAGTCTGTCCCTCACTCAGCCTGCTGAGACCTACCGGTCTGTTTATAGGAAAATCCAGGGTTCTGTACATTAGCGGTGGAAGGCCTCTGTGGGTCAGTAGTGGGTAACTGTCCTGTGTGCCAGACTGGGGGGCCCATACATGGAGCAGAGTCTAGCATTTCCTGCTCTTCCATCCTGAATGGCAACCTGAGGCGGCGTGTTGGCGTTGCAGGATGGAGGAAGGGGCGGGGGCACTGGAATCTCCACTTCAGGAGGCGAGAAGCTGAGGTGGGGAAGAGCTGTGGTTGTCCTGTTACCACACTGCAAATCAGCGGTGGAGCCCCGACTGACAGCACACTTCCTGACGCCCACGAATCAATACCGCTTTGGGTTAAATTCCTTCGGCAGGTCTCCGATTAGGATTGTTCCTGGTTTTAAAGCTGGACTCTTTGGTCAGAATTGACTGGTTTAAATAAACATGGCAGCTGTGTGGGTACACAGCACGGACATGGGTTTTTTCTTCACCTGGGCAGGGGGCTGCAGTTTTTAATCTAAGGGCATTGAATCTGAGAATTTCTTGATGCAACTATTCAGCTGGGAGACAGACAAACGAGAGCACAGGAGGACTGGGCTCTGGGGTCCGACACGGGCGTGAGTCCTGGCTTTGTCAGGAGCCTGCACTTTGACCTTCATCACACCTCATCAGGCCTCTAGGCCTGGCTTCCCACATCAGGAAATCAACGGGACAGATGGAACTCAAGTCTCCTTTGAGTGTAGGGGTTAAGCTCCCACAGAAAGGTGAAGCTTCATGCCATGAAGAATCTTGTTTCTCTGCTACCCACTGGAATGAGCCTTGTTTGTGCTGTGAAAAGGCCCGGACCGCTTATCTTGGCTCAAGCCCGGGTATCACCAAATCCTTTAGGTTTATAACATCTTTTCAAGAATTAGTAATTCAGGGCTTCCCTGGTGGAGCAGTGGTTGAGAGTCTGCCTGCCGATGCAGGGGACACAGGTTTGTGCCCCAGTCCGGGAAGATCCCACATGCCGCGGTGTGGCTGGGCCCGTGAGCCATGGCCGCTGAGCCTGCGCGTCCGGAGCCTGTGCTCCGCAACGGGAGAGGCCACAACAGGGAGAGGCCCGCGTGCCGCCAAAAAAAAAAGAATTAGTAATTCAAAAGACTGGCAACTTCTATCTCCTCAGTGTCCAATTCTTCCCTCCACACACTGTGTAGTTCTGGTCACACATAATAAAGTCCCCAGACACCCGAGGCTGCAGGAGAAACTGTGCACGTGAAGAGGAAGGAAGACTCGGGACGATGTCCTGGAAGGAGGCCTGGAGAGTCCCTCTTACAGCCTGAGACACCGCCAGCCCTTGTGCTTGTGCTCCCGGGTCCAGGAAGGCGCCGACTGCCAATTGCTGCCAACTGCTCTTTCCGCAACAGCTTTCAGCTGAAAGGCAGGGACGTGCTGGAGGCAGAAGCAGGAGCTGGGCTGCCTGTGCTGGCTTTGCTGGCCAGTGATCTTAGCTCAGCCTCTTAAAATTTCTGGGCCCTAATTTTAAAACATCTGCATAAGCAGATGTTTTTACTTGCTTCTCCCTTACTGGACTGGATGCTCCTTGAAAGCCGTGCCTGTGTCATCTCCGGCTGTGTATTCCTAGCACCTATTACACGGTGGCGCTCCATCCATGGGAGTTAAATGAATTATGAGTGAGAAGGATCTAGCATGTATTAAGTATCTACTACAGCTGGGCACAATGTGAGCCATCTTCCTCATGCCGTTTCACGACTCAGCATATTAAATAGGTATTATTATATTCATTCAATTCATGGAACTTCGTGGCCTCTAATTCAGAGTTAAGATATCCTCTGCCTGCTGGATTCTGTGGCCAGCGGGGCTGGCTGTCTGACAGCCCATTTCTCTGCTTCCTTGCTTCTGTGGCCGCTCTGGCTGGGCGGATGAGCAGGCCAGGCACGCGTCGTCGGCTGTCCCCTGGGAGGCCCCGGGCCGAGCCAGGCCGCCTTGGCAGACTCAGGCGCTCGCGCTCTGAATCATTCAGATGTCACGCACGCTGCTGCGGCCTTCCAGGCAACGAGGAGGGGGATCCCCAGCAGCCTCCCCCAGCCTCCCGTGCCTCCACACGGGCTGCTGCACCTAGTGCTCACGACTTAGTGGTTTCCTGGGGACTTGGTGGCCTCTGACTTGTCTTTCCTCTGAGTCAGGCTCTCCCCAGCCGACTTTGCTGGGACAACTTCCTCCCTCGTCACTACGAATGCCGAGTGTTGTTCTCCCAGTAGCGGTCCCCGAACCACCATGTTCTGCTCTGAGAGGAAGCCATCTGTAGTCATCACTCTTATCACCGCCAAGATTTCACCACGTCCCCCTCACTACAGTGACCACTGGGCTGCTGGGGTCATCTCTGATATTAAAGAGAATGAGCTTCCAGCGGGGCAAACTGCCAAGGACCTCACAACCAACAGATTCTTGAGTCTGACACTGACTCATAATCAGAGAGCAGACGAGTCTCAATCCTTTGTGATCCCCAATTGTAAGCAGAGCAGAGCAGAGCAGATGAGGGTATTAAGTAATGGCCTCTTACGTTTGCATCCTGCTCAGAGTGTGCAAAGCCCTTCACGTCCTTAATTGCACTGACCCCACATGACCCCACGTGACCATGTGAGCTGGGCCAGCGTCATCATCCCCACTTTACAGATGGGGAAACCAGGGCTTAGGTGGGGATGGAATTTGCCTCAGGTCATAGAGCTCATTCATGGAATATCCTTTCATGAACCATCAAAGGCTGGCCTTCTGTATCCCTATCACCTCTATGGTCCTAACAAATACAAAATACCCAATAAATGATTGTTCATTGAACTGACGATTGAATAGTGAATTAGGACTTAAATTTAGGGCTTTGATTCAAGGGCATAATAATTTTTCTGCTGCACTACTGTGGTCCAGTTGAGCTCTTCCAGCAATGGGTAAAAACAGTCTGAAGTCAGGCTGGTTGGGTTCAAACCCCCTCCTCCCTGTCTAGCCAGTGACCTTGGGCAAGTTATTTGGCTTCACTGAATTTCTTCATCTGTGAAATGGAAGATAATCACAGTACCTGCTTCCTTGTGCTGTTGAGTATTAAATAAGAAAAGGCGTGTGACGTGCACAGCGGTGATCGGCTGGCACATCTAGGAAGTGTGTAATTAGTGTTAACAATAGTTATTGCTATTGTAGGAGGAATAACAATTACTATTGTTATAGGGTATTATTGTTACAGGGTAGGGATGGGCCTTATGTGTCTGTGAAACCTAGTACCTGGTACGGTGGCTGGCACATACACATGAGTGTAGGGCTCAAGACACTTGCCTCCCAACACTGACACTCATCACCTGACAGGGAGCAAGTCCCTGACCTCTCCTGGCCTTAGTTCCCACACCTGTGAACTGACACGGTTGAACCGGGTAAATCCCAGGGCTCCTCCCCGCTCTAAAATGCCCTATTTATTTCAGTGGTCTCAGTGGGGCAATTTTGCTCCCCAGGAAACATCTGGCAATGTCTGGAAACATTTCTGTTGTCACAACCAGGGGAGGTGCTACTGGCGTCTAGTGGGTAGAGGCCTGGGAAGCCCAAGGACCATGCTCAGTGCAGTGCCCACAAAAAGAATTGTCCGGCCCTAGACGTCAATAGTACCGAGGCTGAGCAACTCGGATCCAGGCCGACATGAATAGCCAGAGCTCTCTGAGTTGCTGGACAAGTGCCTGTGACCTGCAGCTTGCCAGGCCCAGCACCAGGGCTCCTCCACACAGCAAAGCAGTCTACAGGTCACCCCTTCAGCTGCGCCCTTGCGCCCTCAGCACGCTGATCTTGTTAGTGGGGAGGCTACAGCTCAGGCATCTTTAACTTAAACTGGAATCACTCTTGCTCATCACCAAACTCCACGATGGCCCTGCCAGGGAGAGGGGAGAACATCTCGGCACAAGACGCACGGACCCTGGCCTGAGGCAAAGCCCCTGAAGATGTAGGGACAGCCCTAGCAAAGCCATCAGGTCAATGGGCTTGCCCAGCACCCCTGCTCCCTTCCTCCTGGCTCAGCTCCCACCCTCCAGGGCGCAGACTGATCACCTGGTGACGGAAGAGTCAGGCTGGGAAGAAAATGCATTGGCCAGCAGGGTGGACACGGAGACTGGCGGCCAGGGCAGCCTCAGGGGACGCTCATGGCCTCCTGCACCGTGCAGTCTTGGTCTCCTTGTTCTCAACACATGAGGAGGAAAGGCTGCCATCACATGCTCCCCGGCTCTTCAAAGAATCTAGATCAGCTCTTTTTGCAAGGTTCCTTCATCTTCCATTTCCTCTTTCCCAACCCCATTCTTTACCCCCTGAATTCCTGCTGAGAGGCTATGGGCTTCCCAAAAACAGCCCGAATGAGGAAAGGGGAGACCTGGGGTCCAGTTAAGGCAACTATAAATAGGCTGCCCACCTCCACTCTCTGCCTCAGTTTTCCTGTTTGTTAATGGGAGCTCAGCTGGTAGTTATGAGCACGGGAAGATAAAGAGGGGAGAGCTCTTAGCAAGCCCCCACGGCCCATCACACCGAGGCGCTATCGTCTTCCTGAGGACGCTACTTAGGAAGTGCTGAGATCCTGCAGCACTTGTCCTCTCACACACATGCTCCTTCTCAGCCTGCACTTCAGGGTGACCCCAAACTCCATGTCCCCCTGCAACATCAATGTCTCCCTACCCACTACCTAGCACCTCAACAGATTGATTGCCTGAAGTCCCAGCAGCCCCAGGAAGAACTCTCCGGTCTCTGCCAGGCTTGGTGGGGCAGGAATGTTGAGCAGAAGTCAAAACAAACAGCTCATGGGGCTGGGCAAACACACACAGGATGGCACTGCAGCCGAGGCCACCACCATCCCCACCCATGGATGGGAGACCTTGCCATCTGGGGCTTCTCACAAGAAAAGGAGGCTATGCTGGAGGAAGCCCTGGCCATCAGAAGACGGCTCATCCCTAATAGTGGGCAGCTCACACACCTGACATTCCTGATTTCTGGTGAACAGACACAACCGGTGGCTGGGCCCCTCCCAGCCAGTCCAACGAGACATTTCAGAGGCAAGAAGATAGATATGAGTTTAGGTATGAGGAGAACACCTTTTCTGAAGCCAAGATTTCATTCCTGCTGGGATTGTAGCAGCTTGTAGTTCTTTGAAACACAAATAAATACAGATGGGCCAGTAGCAGGGGAGTGGGGTGGAGACTTTCAAGAAATGAGCAAGGAGGCCATATAGCTTTATGGGAATTGCAGTAGGCAGGATCTCCCCACTGACCCAGCACACCATGGAGATGGGGAACGTCATTGCTCAGATGGAACCTTTCTGAAACGTATTTTCTCAGAAGGAAAAAATTGAGGTCTTTCTCTAGCAAACGCGCCACAAAGAAGGATCTCGCACTCTTGTTGATTATCGGAGCAGGGACCCCTCAAAACTGAAGTCTTATGGAATGAGAAAAAAGGCAGGCACAGAGGTTCCCTTGTTCAGGTTTGCTTTCCAGAGTCACTACTTCTAGAGGCCTGATGGGTCACTGAGGAAGCATGTGAGTGTGTCCAGGAGGCTTAAGTTCACTGACATGGGTATTGGGTATGACTTCAATGTTGTGTAAGCCTTAGTGGTTCTAGAACAGATCATGTTCCTCTCCTGAACTGATACTGTGTGGCATCCCTGGCCTATTCTGCTGTGGTGTCCACACTGCTGTAGGACCTGCTTGGGCAGCCACAATTGTTTGCTCTTTCCCTTCCTGCCAAATTTCTTCTGGTAAAACCCAGTTTCCAGCATATTCAATTACTTTCATATTGGCCTTTCAACACTCCCCTTGGCTGTTTTCTTCTTGGCTCCATCTGGACTTTGGGAAACGAATATCTTTAATACCCACTCATTAAACGTCCACTCTGCCAGCTGGTCCTCTGGCCTCTGGAAGGACCGTCAGCCTGGGCAGCCAGAGGACCCCACAGATCAGTGCCCAAGACACCATGCAGGGAATATTAGCAGTAATGGCTCCATCTGGACCGTACTACCCATTAAAGGACGATTGTGAGTTTTAAATAGATGTCAATTAAGTAGATGTCAAATTTCCAGGGTGTTCTGGAAATTTGTAGCCCAAAGCCAAATCTCCATTTACATAATGGGTTTTGGACACGGGGAAGGACTTACCCATGCTTTCCTGGAGTGGGTACCAGGGGGATCTCTCTTCCAGCCTCACTGTGGGGCAGCAGTCGGGCGACGTACCTCCCGGAGGGCTGCAGGTGCCTGTGTACCGAGACGGCCAGCCTGCAGTGCTCGCTGCTGCTTCTCACCCATGGACTCAAGATGCTGTGCCTGGAGTTCATCGAGGTGTTGAGGAGGAGGAAGGCACCTGCCAAGAGACAGGGAAGGTGACTATGCAGCATGTCCAGAAGGGAGGACCAGCATAAGCTCTGTGGCGGGATTTAGAGACCGACGGTGTCAGAGCCAGCGATGCTGGAGGCCTTTCTCGCCTTCCTTACACACACCTGGTCCTCTTCCCCCTCTCTTAGGTTGTCTCTGTAAAAAGCAAAGCCTGAGGCAAGAGGATGGTGACCTGGGACTTGGGCTTTATCATCAGGCAGATCAAGGTTCTCACCTTAGCTCCCCTACTTACTAGCTCTATGTTCTTGAGACTCAGGTCCCTCCTCTGTAAAATGGGAATGAAAACATCTACTTCAGTGGTTGTGAGGATTATGTGAGGTAAGCATGGAGAGCACATTACACAGTTTTAGGTAGAGAGGAAGCACCCTTATAAAATAATCAATTATTTGATTTCCACTGTCTTCTAAGTTAGAGATGACACTCACAGATTCTTTCCCAGCCAGTAGGCACAATTAACAAAGTCCCATAAGAAGCAGAAGACTAGGACAGATTATTTAATCCCCAAAGAGTGATGAGAGTCAGAAGCTCAACCCAAGTGCTAACATGTTCTTGGTGGAGGAGGGCAGCCTAAAGAGAGTCCCTCCCTCTGTACACGTTCCCAGAGTGGAGGCAGGACATCAGTTCCATCTTATAAACATCCACGTAGCGTATCTCCACACCTCACAAACCAGGACACTCTGGGGTATCTCAGGCCATGCTATGGGTCACAGTTTAAATCAGAGCTGACCTGAGTTCTCCATATCACACTCAAGCCAACTTTGGACTCAACTGACATCTGTTGGACAATTCAGAGTTTCCCAGGAATGTATGGGTTGGCTCTAGGCTTCCCAAATAGTTATGACCAGTTCAAGGTTTTCTCTGAGAGGTGGGTGGCTTATTTGGGTCACTTATTATGTAGCTAAGATCATGGCTCCCACTCCTTTGCTTTCTAGCTAAGTGATCTTGGGCAAAGCATTAACGTTCTCTGGTTTCAGTTTCCTCATTTATAAAATGGGGTGAGAAGGGTTGGCTGAAGTCAATCATCTCTTAAGATTCATTTCAGCTCCTGAGTCTATGAATCATATGCATTTGCAACTGGTCTCCACAAAGAGAGCCCTACAGATCCCTCCTGGTGCCATGCCTGTAGAGTTTCCCTCTGGGGCAAGTCAACCCTAACTCCAGTAGCGCAGTCCAAGAGACCTACAAGAACCTTGTATTCATGGGGATTACTGTCAGCATAAAAGCATGGTGCCATTTTATTGTTCCCGGTATTCCTTCTGGTGCATTAATTTTACTTGCTACACTCTGCATTGAAGTTTTGGACCTTTAGATGCTGCTCCTTTTGCAGTGAAAGCCTAGTCCCACAAGATCCCCAACTCCTGTAGAAACCAGCTAACAAGTGCTCAGCCTTCTTTAATCACCTCCCAGTGCTCTGAATTAGTCTCCTTCTGCAGATAACCCAATTTACGGAGTAGGCAAAGGGAACTAGCAGCCTACAATAAAGAATGATGCAGATGAAGCAAGGGGATTCTTACCAGAAGCAAAGCATTTCCAAGCACGCATATTGTGTCAGGAATTTGGAGAGGTGCAATGTTCTAGAAGTAGATAAATGTGACTTCTAGTTACAATCAGGATGAGGTCAGCAAAAGACTGTTTCTGAGTTGAATCAGGGACTTGGGTCAGTACTGGAAACTGAACCCTCTGTAATTACTGGGAAGTTTCAGAATGGCCTATGGGCCTTTGAAAAGTGCTCTACAACCCTCAGTAAATAGTCTATATTATTATCCTGTTTTACCGTGGGGGAGACATTCTTGTCACAGGCACAGAGGTAAAAGAAAAGAATTAGAGTTAAAGACTCAGAATTAGAAAGGACTTTAAATAGTGAAAGCTATGTGGGATTATTAATAGATGAAAATAGGAAATGGGACCAGAAGGAATTGGAGGTACTTTTAAATGTTTTCCTCCTCCTCTATCCCAGTTTTGCCTTGAAAACATAGAAGTTATATAAACATATTCAAACAAAGTAAATTAAACAAATGCATATTAACAAATTCAGTGTTTTAGGTAGGAATATGACTCATTTAAACTTATGGGCCTTTCCAAAATTTGTCTCTAATAAGGTAAACTATTGCTTCTGATACTGTTTAGATTGGGGTTGCCTTTAGTTCCTTTTTAAAAAGTGCTCCTAAATAATTCTATCCTCACAGGGATCATCCTTTGATATGAAACTGTTTTTATAAATAATAAGAGGCTACACCAATGATGTTGATGTTCTTGGCTATCTACTCCTCATCCAATTCACTACTCTTTCTTGCCAACTGGGGTACTGTAAGTCTGATTAAATGTTCATGTCTCAAGCCTTCATTTCAGTTAAGAGTGAACTTGGCTTTGAACAAGGAGTTCTGTAAGCAGAGATCCACTGGCCGTGTCTTGGGAAGAGTTTCCTTTCTTTACAGAAGGGATGGTGTCACTCCCACCACTATTTCCTTCTTGCTGCCTTGAATGAGGTTGTGACAGCTAGTATGTAGCAACCACCTTGTGACTATATGGAAAAAGTTAATACATTTACAAACCCTGACAATGTACAACTGCTGAGCCCGTGCTAGAAACTGTCTTTTTCTATGATTTATTACAAACTAAAATAGCAACTTTCTACTTGTTTCAACTATCACGTCAAGTCTTATTGCTATCAGCCAATTCTAACTACTTTATATGAGTTTATATAAAGTTCTCATTTGTGGATATTAAAGTTATAATTTTGAAAAAAAAAAAGGACTTTAAGATGATCTAATGTAATGTCTTCTCTTTTCTAGAGAAGCAGACTGGAGATCAGAATGAGGAAATGACTTGCGAGTCTTAATTTGAAAGTCCAGAGACCGACCAGACTCCAGGTCTCTGGACTCCTAACCAGTGTTCTTTCCCTTGTATCTTTCTCATTGTCCCACTGTATTCTTTATCGTAAAATATGACCAGGGTACCTTGCGGGCAAGTTGTATATCTCAGGAGCCCAGATGGATGGGAAGGGAGAAAGGCGGGCAGATGGGTACTGGACCAAATCCATTTGTTCACTGGCTTCCTTACTCCTTTCTGCCCTCAAATTTCATTTATTGGATGCCTGCTTTGAGCAAACATCCAACCACTGGCTCTGCCCTGGGGACACAGACTTGAGCCAGACAGTTCTGGCTTTCAAGGAACTCGAGGTCCCATAGGGGTGATGACATGTCTGCACTAATTTTAATCAAAAGTAGAGGTTATAGAGTCATAAGACACATAAGAGATAAAGCACTTTGGGAGGCTCCATGAAAGAGACATCAGGTTCAGTTGGGAAGACTCATAAAGAAGATGACCTTTGACCTAGGCCTTAAAGGGAGAGAAGAACAAGGATATTGGCAGAAACAGCTGTGCAAGAGTTGAGAGGAAGAGGAGTGAAGGCAGAAATGTAGAAAATGTGTAGTGGTGTTTGGCTGCAGAGTGGCACATGTGACAAGAAGGCTGAGAAATAAGGAAGGGCAGTGAGTGTGGACCAGACCACAGAGAACATTTCATTCCCAGCTAAAGATGCCCAACTTTACTTTGTGGATAACAGGGAGGAGGACAGGGACATCATCAGGGTGGTGCTTCTGGAAGATTAATTTGGTATGCTGGGGGGCAGGAGGGATCAAAACTGACCCAACCTCATCCTCTACCACCAGTTCACACTAGGCAAGGACGAGACTAAATGCAAATGTGATGTGTTTAGTATGTTACCTTTGTAAGCAAAGGTGCTATGTTAAGGACAGACTTTGGGACTCTACCGGGGCTTCTAACACTAGGCTAGTGTATATCTTTTCAGAGCAAGTGAGAGCCCTGGAAGCATCTCTGGGGGCACAGTCTTGCTGCAGACACACTGGGGGTGCATTCTGGGGTTAGGATGAAGCCACACATGCCACATGTTAGGGAGCAACAATTGTGTCTTGGTCTGAGACCCTACTCTGGTATTTTTAGTTGGTGGAAAGTTGGATTGAAACCAGTTTTCCGAGCTACTAAAAGAAAGAATGTGGGCAAAATAAAGGAGGTGCTTCCCTTTTTCTCAGAAAGATAACATGCAAGTGTGCGCGTGTGTGCGTGTGTGCACACACGTGCACACACACACGCACCCCTGCGAAACTCAAGTTCCCAGCAGGAGCAAATCAGGCTGAAGTTGCTGGGGCTTTGGGGCTCATCCTGTACCACCGTTCCTCCCTCCTGGGTGTGGAAACACATTTAAATTCTTTCCTGTGATTCAGTACCTCAATAATGAGACTCTTTCAAAGTTGACTGGAAGATGGATTACTTTTCCAGTTCTAATATGTGAGATAATGTTTATATGAATTTTATTTTGTGCAACTGGACTATCAATAAGGGACTGAGCTTAAAGTATTTTCACTCTCAATGAAACTCCATAGTTGAGAGCTCTCTCTTCATCAGCAGCTTTCCTCTACCTCCAAAAAATAAAACAAAAGGAAAAAATACATTTTGTAAGCTCCTTGGGATATTGTCAGTATAAATCTTTTAAAGTCAGTGAGAATTTCTCTCTCCTCTTTCCCTGTTTCCTGTTTAGTTTGCTCAGAATAGCTTGGGGCTATGGGAAGGCTCCTGGGGTCCCTTCTAACTAAGAAGGATGGCCTGGCATCTCACAGATCTTCCCCCAGTGTGGGCCATGGAGGGGTGGAGAGGCAGATCAAAGAGCCCTGCTTACACTGTGCCACGATCATAGTTTCCTTATTATTGGATTGTGTTGATGTGTTTAATAATTAAATATGAAGTGGTTATTATTTTTATCTCTGGTCACCGGCATAGGGATGTGTTGCTCTTATCCCAGCCAGCAGGGCTCAAATTATGAGCCAGAAACCAAGGGGCATGAATGTTGAGATCAGACAGACTTTTTCATATTCAGGCTCTATCTCTATCCAGTTCTAGGCTTCAGACAAATTATTTAAACTCTTTAAGCCTTAGTTTGCTCAGATTTAGCATGGGTATAGCCTCCCTCATATGGCTGTTGTGGAGATTAAATTAAACTACATGCATGGAGTGGCCAGTTCAGTGCCTGGCCCTTAGTAGGCATGTGAGGAATGTTGATTTTCAGCTTTGAGGGGTGTCTCAGTCTGGAGCTCCTTTTATCTATCACTAAACTTGGAATAAGAAGGACTGAATTTGAGCCCTGGCTCTGCCACTACCAAGGTTCCTTTGTTTGTAAAATGAAAAGGTTGGATAGAGTCTCTCTGAGGACGCTTAGAGCTCCAAATTGTCAGTAACTCTATCTGCCTGCCTAGAATATTATTAATCTAAAGGAAACATGTCAAATCTCCAAGCTCCTAAGTCCTAAAGACCTCTTCTCCTAATTCACCTCTCTGAGGCTTCTATGCCAACAGTTTCAATCAGTTGGCCAAATATTCTGTAAACTGTGATTCCCTGCCCTGCCTCCTCTCTTCCAATTCACATGAATGCATCCCTGGGAAGGGCTCCTGTCCTAGCATCATTTGTTTCTGTAGATGCTGATGCTATAAGGCTGGTACCACCTCTAAATGTCTCGTATTTAACACAATGCTTGCCATATGGCAGGCACTCAATGACTTTAAAAATGAAAGTAATTTATACATATGGTGAGGAGTTAAACAGTTCAGAGTAGCTCACAATAATAATTAAAAAAAAAAAAACTATCCCCAAATTCTGCTCCTCTCACCAAGTCCCAAAAATATTTTTAAGGATTTCTAATTTCTTTTGGCAGCTGCCTTCATGATTCTAGATATTATGATCACAGAGTTATTTGTTGGTGCAACAATTTTGGCTCCTTAACATTGATGGTACAGTAAAAAAAAATGATACTATCCCCCTTCTAATTCTTTATTTTTTTAATCCCGTTTTACTTTTTTTATTACTTTCCTTTTTAACTCTTCATGGCAAATGTATCACTTGTTCCATCAGCTTTAGACAGCATCACCTGACTCTCCTCCCTGGAAGATGATGCTATTAGTCTTCCTGCTCTTCTGCATTTTTCCACGTCCACCTCCCAAGGCAGCTATGTTTTCCTCTATATTGTCAAGGTTGTGTAAGAACGATTAATTCTTGTGTTTTGTTTATAGGTTGATGCTAAATGTTGAAAATCAATAAACAGAGCTTCTATACTGAAAACTATATATATATATTTTTCACTACAGTGACCAATGGTTATATTTATAAACGTCTTTATAGGTCCAGTAATGCATCTCACTCCACAGAGAATGTTTCTAACATCAAGAGTAAATGAATATTCATTCTCTCTCTCTCTGTCTTACATTGTCACTTGTCAAAATTGTGGCACATTATAATTTGCCTTATATTTATTTGAATCAGGAGTCTCTTGTGCACTTTGTTTTCTCAGAAATTTCTAATTGTTTTTCTCTTTTATTTATTTTCTATTTGCCTTTTGCACCATATCGCTAGCACTTCTACACATTCCTTGAAAAATCTCTCCCTTCTTCTTGAAGACGTTGACACCCTGTTTTTAATTTGTACCAGCTGCTTTCTGGGCCTCCAGTACAGCTATTATTCTGGAATTCATTTTCACTAGAGCTCTTCCATTAGTCCCACCATCCTCAGGAAATTTCCTCAGGGGAAAGCTTCTTGGCGAATCTTTGAATATCAGCAATATTTTTACTTTGTTTTCATACTTGGTTAATAGATTTTCTGGCTATAGTTTATAGATCAGAAATTTTGCTTCAGAAATTTGAAGGCCTGGCTTTAGTGTTGTCTAGCATCTATGTGACTGAGGTGAAGTCTGAGGCTGGTTTCACTGTTAATTTCTTTGTAGTCAACCTGCTTTCTCCCCGCCCCCTTTGGAAGCCTTCAGGATCTTTCTTTAGGAGGTGCTGAAATTTCAATACAATGGATCTAGGAATGGATCTCTATAAAAATTCTGCGGTAGCATTTGGTGGGCTCTTTCAATCTGAAAACACATTTCTTTCATCTCTCATAAATTTGTTTTATTATTTCTCTGATATTTTCATTTCCCTCTTCTCAGTCTTAAATCTTTCTGAAGAGATTTATCTCTCAAGTTAACTTCTATTACCTAATTTATCTTTGTTTTCTCTGGAGTCAATTTTTTTTTGTTGCTATTTCTTTTTCATGTTTCTGGGCTATCATATGTAGGGGGGTCCTGGATCAGCCCCTCATATAGAAACAGGAGAAACTAGGAGCACGGATAGAAACTTCTCTGCACATAGTCAGTGCTTGCTCTCCATGTCACAATTGGCCTGATGGCTGGTGGGGAGCCGGCCACCCCGCAGTGCCCGGTCCCCAACTCCAGCATCATGGACTAGTCACGCTCTGCATGAACCATGAACACACCCACTAGCAGCCCTAGTTCTCCCAAGTCCACTTGAATGTTTAGAGAAGAGCCCCCTGTTTCTCTCCCTCATGGTTAAGCACCCTGCTATGTTTTCATCTGGGAAAATGGGGTTAAAAGGCGGCAGAGACAATATGGGTTAACCACACCACAGAGGAATCTCATTTTTCCTCCTGACTCTCATCTTTACTTCAGAGGATCCCTTATCAGTACTCGTGGTGCCTCCCAGCAGATGGGCTCCCTCCTCTGCTCTAAAGGAAGCATTTTCTCAGCTTTGGTCACTTTATTTCCTCCATCAACAGCTTCCATCTCCTCTTTGTGCTCTAGAATTCACTCATGGTTTCCTTCCTGCTCTGTTTGCTATTCAGGATTTATTCCTCTGTTGAATCCCTTATTCAACTGCAGGGGGACTGCAGGGGAGAAGAAGACAAATGTGTGCTCAGTCCACCATCCTGAACCATAAGGCTCTTAATCATATTCTTTGCATGAGAACACAAATAAACAAATGCATGA
The DNA here is from genome assembly GCF_003031525.2 of Neophocaena asiaeorientalis asiaeorientalis. Lineage (NCBI taxonomy): Eukaryota > Metazoa > Chordata > Mammalia > Artiodactyla > Phocoenidae > Neophocaena > Neophocaena asiaeorientalis. Next base: position 732,306 of record NW_020175666.1, read on the forward strand.
ATGGACAGATTTCCATCTCAATAAATCACACACAGTTCTGGCACCTCTGGCTACTTGTCTATATTGCAATTAAACTATTAAATCATTATTACAAGCTATTGATTGATAATGATGCCATTCATATCATGTGGGGCTTAAAGAACAACAGAAGTTTATTGGGCTGGAATATGGACAGAAGTGCAATGTGCAGACACATGCCACTAGGTGCAGCGTCAGGGAATAATGCCATGCCATCCCCCAGAGTATGTTCCACAGAACACCAGCCCCACAAGGTGTTAATAGGTAGTATGAGAAAGCTCTGGGATCAAGTAAGTTTGAGGATTACAGAGTTAAACAAAAGTAAACAGGTTCTTTCCTTGCAGGACATCTTAGAACCTTAATATGCCATTAAGATTTGTGACTCTTCAAGAGTAAAACATAAAATGAAATTTCCCAAACTCCTTTGGGCACAGAACTCTTTTGCTATTGCTTATCATGTACCATGGAATATGCTTTGAAAACTCTATTCTATTTCTGCTCTAGAGACCATTTGCAGAAAGTGAGGAAGGAAAAAACCATCATGATAAGAATGAAGGTAGTGTAGAAGTGAATAATATATCTATATCTACATCTACGTCATCTCTTAAATCTTAAATCTTCTCTCTTTGTATGACTTTCAAACTGTCCTCTCATCAAAAACTAAGATTCTTATAGCAGAATCATGCTTTTGGAAAGCCTCCTCTGGGTTACTACGTCCGTCTATCTACCTGAGGATATTTAAAGATGCTACATTCCACATCTGACTTTCAGGATGTCAGAGCTAGAAACAAACATGGTGGTCACATAGCTTAATCCCTTGCTGTACTGGGGAGAAAACCAAGAAGCAAATAAGTTAAACACTTGCCCAAGGTCACGCTGCAGATAAGTGGTAGATCTGGAACCAGGAGCAAGGTTTTCAGACACCCCGTCCAGTGGAACACCCAGTATCTGCCTGCCCATAATACAGTTTTATGATGATATTTTTGGTCAAATGTTCTATGGCTTGGTCTCCAGTTGCCCCAGACATCACCTTCTTTCTTTGCACTTTCACAGCTCTAAGGATCGGGCTCCAGTAGATTGCATCAAGCCCATCTATCTGACTGCCCCATATCTAAAGTCACAGACTAAACCCTGAGCAGGTGGGAACCAGATGGATGAGTTATCCTCTGGAAATCACTCATAGGGGCTTAGGGTAGTCTCCCCAGTCTGGGAAGTATTTGAGGGTCTCCTCTGTTCACGTGGTCTTATGAAGTGCCAAACCAAACTGGGACCACTGAAAGAGTTCCTTTATTGTTTATTTTTCAAATTCGAATTCTGCTACCCCATGTAATCTCAACTCAGGTTTTAGGTTTTAGTTCAAAGTTTTGAAATTTACAGGAAGGAATAGGTGGGATTGTCCTCATTGCCATGCCTTGCCTAAAAGTGGGATAACTTAGGAATCCAGACTTAGAGCCCTTGGGAGTTATTTAGTCCAAGACTTTTCACCTGGCAGGTGAGACGTTCAGTCCAGGGGGTTGAAGGGATATGCCTGGGTTCCACAGCAGGCAGCTGAGCTGTGTTAGGACCCAGCTCCTCCAGTCCCAGCCCTGGGCACTTTCACTGTCTCACTCTGCTATGATGTCACATACTTGGAATTAGCTCTGCTACCCTCCACCACCAGAACTTAAAGGTATTGCTTTACTGCACCTTCATCATGAAGTACTTTGAAGAGAAATGGTATTGGTCTTTGAGATCTAATGATTAGAAAGACCAAGTGTGTTCATTAAGGGAGGACAGGGAGGTAGGAGTTGATTTTTATTAACAGTATTATTAATCTGAACACTATGAGCGCAGTTGTAGCGTAAAGTGGTAGTACATTTGCCTATTTGGTGGATTTCTGTAAACTATCTCTCAGGTCCAAGTTAACTGAGGCAAAAAGCTCCCTGGAAATGGTAACATATATTTACGCTTGTGTGTGTATACAGTGAATATATGTATATTTGTGTGTGTAGACATACTCTATATGTGTGTGTGTATATATATAGATAGATAGATACATACATACATACATATGTTTACGTGCATATATCCGTGCGTATGTGTGTATGTTTATGTAGATCTCATTTTAGATCTCTGACCCTGTTAAAAAGGACAAACCTTTTTGGGGGAGACATATTTTTTTGTTTATGTTTTTTTTAACCAACAGGTTTCATTTAGGAAAAAAGGAAAAGGCCAAAAATCTCTACATACTCTGTGTGTCTCTGTGTCCTGGGGACTCAGCAAAAAAAAGATAATAAAAGGCAAAGCAAATAACTAGAAGGAAACAAGCTGAACTGCTGAGAAACCTCTTTTCCCTAAGAGCTTATTGCGATAATCCTCAAGCAAAATGGAACAGCACTTGATTTGATGAGACAGAGAAAGCAGAAGCCAAAGGAAAACTAAACATTTGATTTAATTCAAAGAGAAGGAGGAAGGAGAGATAAAAGTATTTGCTGTAGGCGGGGTAGGGAAGGGAGGAGTTAGGGGACTAAAGTGCCTTTGGTGTAACAAAATCCACTTTGGAAGGAGAGAAGCATGAAATGAAGTTTTCCTTATTTTTTTTTTAACATCTTTATTGGAGTATAATTGCTTTACAATGTTGTGTTAGTTTCTGCTGTATAACAGAGTGAATCGGCTATATGTATACATATATCCCCATATCTCCTCCCTCTTGCATCTCCCTCCCACCTTCCCTATACCACCCCTCTAGGTGGTCACAAAGCACCGAGCTGATCTCCCTGTTCTATGGGGCTGCTTCCCACTAGCTATCTATTTTACATTTGGTAGTGTATATATGTCCATGCCACTCTCTCACATCGTCCCAGCTTACCCTTCCCCCTCCCTCCCCGTGTCCTCAAGTCCATTTTCTACATCTGCATCTTTATTCCGGTCCTGCCCCTAGGTTCTTCAGAACCATTTTTTTTTGGTTTTTTTTAGATTCCATATATATGTTTTAGCATACGGTATTTGTTTTTCTCTTTCTGACTTACTTCACTCTGTATGACAGACTCTAGGTCCATCCACCTCACTACAAATAACTCAATTTCATTTCTTTTTATGGCCTAGTAATATTCCATTGTATATATGTGCCACATCTTCCTCATCCATTCATCTGTCGATGGACACTTAGGTTGCTTCCATGTCCTGGCTATTGTAAAGGGAGTTGCAATGAACATTGTGGTACATGACTCCTTTTGAAATATGGTTTTCTCATGGTATATGCCCAGTAGTGGGATTGCTGGGTCGTATGGTAGTTCTATTTTCAGTTTTTTAAGGAACCTCCATACTATTCTCCGTAATGGCTGTATCAATTTACATTCCCACCAACAGTGCAAGAGGGTTCCCTTTTCTCCACACCCTCTCCAGCATATCCTTCTGCTAACTTTGGTGTTTTTTTGTCCTTCTTTGCCCAATTGCTTTAGGTGTAAGGTTAGGTTGTTTATTTGAGATGTTTCTTATTTATGGAGGTAGGATTCTATTGCTGTAAATTTCCCTCTTAGAACTGCTTTTGCTGCATCCCATAGGTTTTGGGTCGTCGTGTTTGCATTGTCATTTGTTTCTAGGTATTTTTCTGATTTCTTTTTTGATTTCTTCAGTGATCTCTTGGTTATTTAGTAGTGTATTGTTTAGCCTCCATGTGTTTGTATATTTTGCATATTTTTTTCCTGTAATTGATACCTAGTCTCATAGCCTTGTGGTCAGAAAATATACGTGACATGATTTCAATTTTCTGAAATTTACCAAGGCTTGATTGGTGACCCAAGGTATGATCTATCTTAGAGAATGTTCCATGAGCACTTGAGAAGAAAGTGTGTTCTATTGTTTTTGGATGGAATGTCCTATAAATAACAAGAACATCTTGTTTAATGTATCATTTAAGGCTTGTATTTCCTTATTTATTTTCATTTTGGATGATATGTCCATTGGTGAAAGTGGGGTGTTAAAGTCCCCTACTATGATTGTGTTACTGTCGATTTCCCCTTTTATGGCTGCTAGCATTTGCCTTATGTACTGAGGTGTAACTATGTTGGGTGCATAAATATTTACAATTGTTATATCGTTGTCTTAGATTGATCCCTTGATCATTATGTAGTGTCCTTCTTTGTCTCTTGTAATAGTGTTTATCTTAAAGTCAATTTTGTCTGATATGAGAATTGCTACTCCAGCTTTCTTTTGATTTCCATTTGCATGGAATATCTTTTTCCATTCCCTCACTTTCAGTCTGTATGTGTCCCTAGGTCTGAAGTGGGTCTCTTGGAGACAGCATATATATGGGTCTTGTTTTTGTATCCATTCAGCCATTTCATCCATTTACATTTAAGGTAATTATTGCTATGTATGTTCCTATTACCATTTTCTTAATTGTTTGGGGTTTGTTTTTGTAGGTCTTTTCCTTCTCTTGTGTTTCCTGCCTAGAGAAGTTCCTTTAGCATTTGTTCTAAAGCTGCTTTGGTGGTGCTGAATTCTCTTAGCTTTTGCTTGTCAAATTTAGATTAATTTCTCCATCGAATCTGAATGACATCCTTGCTGGGTAGCATAATCTTGGTTGTAGGTTTTTCCCTTTCATCACTTTAAGTATGTCCTGACACTCCCTTTTGGCTTGCAGAGTTTCTGCTGAAAGATCAGCGGTTAACTTTATGGGGATTCCCTTGTATGTTATTTGTTGTTTTTTCCTTGCTGCTTTTAATATTTTTTCTTTGTATTTAATTTTTGATAGCTTGATTAATATGTGTCTTGGGGTGTTTCTCCTTGGATTTATCCTGTATGGGACTCTCTGTGCTTCCTGCACTTCATTGACTATTTCCCATATTAGGGAAGTTTTCCACTATAATTTATTCAAATATTTTCTCAGTCCGTTTCTTTTTCTCTTCTTCTTCTGGGACCCCTATAATTTGAATATTGGTGTGTTTAAGATTGTCCCAGAGGTCTCTGAAACTGTCCTCAATTCTTTTCATCCTTTTTTCTTTATTCTTCTCTGTGGTAGCTATTTCCGCTATTTTATCTTCCAGGTCACTTATCCGTTCTTTTGCCTCAGTTATTCTGCTGTTGTTTCCTTCTACAGACTTTTTAATTTCAGTTATTGTGTTGTTCATCACTGTTTGTTTGCTCTTTAGTTCTTCTAGGTCCTTGTTAAACATTTCTTGTATTTTCTCCATTCTATTTCCAAGATTTTGGATCATCTTTAATATCATTACTCTGAATTCTTTTTCAGGTAGACTGCCTATTTCCTCTTCATTTGTTTGGTCTGGTGGGTTTTTACCTTGCTCCTTCATCTGTTGTGTGTTTCTCTGTCTTCTCATTTTGCTTAACTTACTATGTTTGGGGTCTCCTTTTCACAGGCTGCAAGTTCGTAGTTCCTGTTTTTTTGGTGGCTGCCCACAGTGGCTAAGGTTTGTTCAGTGTGTTGTGTTGGCTTCCTGGTGGTTGGGAGTAGTGCCTGTATTCTGGTGGATGAGGCTGGATCTTGTCTTTCTGGTGGGCAGGACCATGTCCTGTGGTGTGCTTTGGGGTGTCTGTGACCTTTTTACGATTTTAGGCAGTCTCTCTGCTAATGGGTGGGGTTGTGTTCCTGTCTTCCCAGTTGTTTTGCATAGGGTGTCCTGCACTGTAGCTTGCTAGTCGTTGAGTGGAGCTGGGTCTTAGCGTTGAGATGGTGATCTGCGGGAGAGCTTTCGCTGTTTGATATTACATGGAGCCGGGAGGTCTCTGGTGGACCAATGTCCTGAACTCGGCTCTGCCACCTCAGAGGCACAGGCCTGACACTCGTCTGGAGCACCAAGACCCTGGCAGCCACATGGCTCAGAAGAAAAGGGAGAAAAAAAATAAAGAAATAAAGAAAAAAGGAAAAGAAAAGAAAGTGATTAAAATAAAAAAATTTTTAATTTATCAAAAATTTAAAAAAAATTTTAAGTAATAAAAAGAAAGAAAGAAAGAAGAGTGCAACCTAACCAAAAAACAACTCCACCAATGATAACAAGCACTAAAATCTATACTTAAAAAAAGAAGAAAATAAAGGACAGACAGAACCCTAGGACAACTGGTAGAAGCAAAGCTATAGAGACAAAATTACACAAGGAAGCATACACATACACACTCAGAAAAAAAGGAAATATATATATATATATATATATATATATATATATATATCTTTTGGGAAGTCTGAGGTCTTCTGTCAGCGTTCAGTAGGTGTTCTGTAGGAGTTGCTCCACATATAGTGTATTTCTGATGTATTTGTGGGGAGAAAGGTGATTTCTACGTCTTACTCCTCCAGCATCTTGAAGGTCTCCCTCAAGTTTTCCCTTTTCTATGTAGGTTCTTAGCTCTGGAATCATACTGTTCAATTTTTTTTTTTTTTTTTTTTTGGTACGCAGGACTCTCACTGTTGTGGCCTTTCCCATTGCAGAGCACAGGCTCCGGACACGCAGGCTCAGTGGCCATGGCTCACAGGCCTAGCCTCTCTGTGGCATGTGGGATCTTCCCGGACCGGGGCATGAACCGTGTCCCCTGCATCAGCAGGCGGACTCTCAATCACTGCGCCACCAGGGAAGCCCAAATTGTTCAATTTTTGCTTTAAGTCCCAGATGTCAGGGTATAAGAATCTTCCATTTTACTTTTGAAATTGTGCTGAGAGGTAGCCGATTGTATTACTTTATTTGTGCTGTTCTTTGCATTTTTTTAAATTAAAAATTTGAAAAAGCAATTTTTGACCCATATCCTTGTGGAAGTCTCACAGTATCTCAGCCTCATAGTAATAAGCTCTGACATTCCATCTGCTGTGGCTTTCAGTCACCCCACTGTTGAAGAAGGAGCACAAAGCCTGGACAAACATTGACAACCATACCACAAAGCCACAAAGCAGGGGAAGGCTACCATGTCACCACATGCTACTATGGAAATGATCCATGGAGCACCAAGAGACCTACCCCCCCAACTCTTTGTTCTTCAGAAGAGGAAACTCATGTGCAGGAAGATAATGGACCTGCCTGAGGAGGGTTGGGCAGAGAAAAAGGTCTAGGCTGAGCTCTCAAATGTTCTAGAATGATCCAGCTTCTTCTAACTGGTCTTCCCACGTCCCACTCACCCTCCCCCCATACATTCTGCAGACAGCAGCCATAGCCATCTTCTTAAATATAATTTAGTCAGTCACACTCCCTTGTTTTAAAGTCTTCAACGGTTTCTTACTGACAATAGATTAAAATCCAAATTCCTTACTATGATCTACAAGGAAGGCCAGAAGGGAACAGACTGGTAGCAGATACCTCAGGTTGGCTCACTCAACACCCAGACCAACTTCCTTCTCTCTTGCCTTTCTCTTTTATTGAGACTGGAAGTTTCAAAATGACTTGATTTAACAGGTCTTCCTTACAGATGGTGACACGGTTCTGGCCAACGCAATGTAAGCAGAAGTGTGTTCACAGAGTGCCCAGAGTTAGCAAATATAAACACAGGACACTCAGTTAAATGTGAATTTCAGATAAATAATGAATAATTATTTCAGGGTAAATATGTCCCAAATATTGCATGGGGCATACTTATATTAAAAACATTATTTATTGTTTATCTGAAAATCACAATTAACTGGACAGCCTATGTTTTATCTGGCAAGCCCATGTTCTGGAGAATTTTGGGAACCCCTCTCTGCTTCTTTCTTTTTCTTCTTGCTTGGAACGTGGACATAATGTCTGGAGGTGTGGTAGCTGTCTTGCAACCATGAAGTGACAAGCATGAGCACACAGAATGGAAAGGTAATAAGGGTTGTCACTAATGGTGTTTTTGGACATCTGCACCATTGCCTGTCCAAGATCCTTATTTGGCTAAGCCACTGTAGTGAGGGCTTCTGTTGTTTATAGCTGATGCTCTGTGATCAGGGGTCTTGCCTGTCTTGGGCCAGCTGTCTAGTGCCTAACACAATGACAGGGACAGTGCTCCCTCAACAAACATTTTCTAAATGGATAAAGACATTATACTTAACACAAAAGCGGGTAATTCACTTATTTGCTCGTATCTTATCTAAAATAGTGTCATTCTTCTTGTCTATATTGAGGAGAACATTTTTCTCTTTTCAACTGCCTAGTGGCTATAGAAGGAGTATTATTTGCAACACAAAACAAATAATTTTTTAAATGCCTGGAAGTTTGGACTCTTTAAGATCAGTGTTTTTCAAATAGTCGTTTGTAACCCATTAGTGGGCCATGAAATCAACTTAGTGGGTCATGACCAGCATTAAATAAAAAGGATGAGAAGGAAGAAGAGAAGGAGATCAGGAAGAGGAAAAAAATGAAATTTAAAAATATCCATATTGCAATTTTCCCTTGGGAAATAATGGCTGCCGATCTATATGTATACACACACACACACACACACACACACACACACACTCACACGTTTCTGTGTACCATGTTGTTAGGTAAAATATATTTCTTACTGTGGGTCATGGTTTAAAAAAATGGAAAAGCTCAAGACGAGTATTGTTCATACATGGAAATTATACTGGCTGGGCTCTGTTCCCTGGGCCACCTCTCATTAGGTGGGTGATTTGGGGAGGAGAAGAAATCTATTTGGACAGAATTTTATGATTTATAAAACTCTCCCATACAAACAATCCTATAACAACTCAGTGAAATAGATGCTTTCCCCAGTTGTACCTGTGTCTACCACGGCAGCCTCTAGCCACACGTGGATACTGAGTACTTGAAATGAAGCTGATGAAACTAAGAAACTGAATTCTTCATTTTATTTAATTTAAAAAGTGATACTTGATTTAGTTAATAGAAAAATATGTTTGGAACAACTTGGGTATGCAAATCTAATTTTTCAACCTTAAATTTTACGAAATACAGATCAACTATTTCAGATGAAAATTTAGCCTCAAATTGACATGTACTGTAGGTATAAAAGGTATAATGGATTTCAAAGATTTAGTACAGAAAAAAGAAATTACAATATTTCATGAATAATTTTTATATTGATAACATGTTGAAATGATAATATTGGATATATTGAGTTAAATATATTATTAAAATTAAGTTCACCTGTTTCTTTTTACCTTTTGTAATGTGGTTTCTAGAAAATCTAAAATTACATTTTTGGCTCGTATTATATTTCTATTGGGCAGCCTTGCTCTGAGGATCAAGTGTCTTGCCCTAGGCCACTGGATGAGTACGCGCTTCAAGCACTGTCACAGTCCAGATCATGTGACTCCAAATTCATGGCTCTTTCTGCTAAACTACAAGTCACATCTCCCTAGGCCTCACTGTTATCTGTAAAAACAGCAAGTGAACTATAGGATGATAATAATATAATGATAATGATGTCTAACATTTAATGAGTGCCTAACATGTCCTGGGCACTAGGTGAACATTTTACAAGGTTTACTGCATTTGATTTTAAACAGCTTAGTAAGGTAGGTATGTGATTATTATACCCACTTTTTAGATGAGGTAACTAAGGTTCAGAGATATCAGTTAACCTGCCTATCAGCTCAAGGTGGTGCAGATGGAGGGGCCCAGAGCCTAGGAGGTCCATACAAATGACTGAACACTTACAGCCTTTCCCTGGATGATGGCTCTTGCAAAAGCAGCTGGGCTGTGTCTGGGTAATATAGCTGTATCTCCCAGAATCCTGTTAGCTTAATTTCCTTTGGGAATGATGTCTGCTGATCTTGCTGCTGATTCCAATACCATACAGTAGAAATCTCCAAGAGCCACAGTCTTTGAAAATATAGATAAGGCTCAAGAAGGTGACTTTGTATCTGAAATATTTTCAACCAGAAAATTGAAATATGGGCTTCATTACCATGGGTGCTTATTTAAAGATCTACTTGCAATTTGAAACTAAATATAACAGCCTTCAAATATAGGGACAAATCATACTTTCCCAGTGAAATTATTTTTCTTTTCTGTATGCTCATTAAAAACAATTTAGGAAAAAAAAAAAGGAAGAGAAAAAATTTATCTCTAGTTCTACTACTTGAACTTTCTATTTTGTTTTTTTGTTCCTCCATATGCATAGAATTTTTAAAATTTATAATCTCACTAAGTATACCTTTCCCCTTGTTCTTTCACTTAACATTATGTCATAAGCATTTTCTATGCTCTTATGTGGGCTTTACAAACATATTTATAAATACTTGTATAATATTCCAAGTAAGTGGACATAACATTCAAGCTACTTCCTTAGTTTAGACAATTAGGTTGTTTCCAATTTTTTGTGATTATAGAAAAAGTTGTTCTCTTGCTCCCCGGAATAGTACAGTCTTTCTGGAGGGGTAGTCCACAAACATGTATCAAAAACCTTAAACTGTGCACATTCTTTGACCCAACAGTTTCCTTTCTAGGAATTTGCTTTGAAAAAAAAATAGAGTTATCCAAAAATACTTTTTTGGAAAGTTGCTCTGCACTATTTATATGAGCAAAATATTTAGAAACGGTCAATGATGGACATAGGAGATTAGTTAAGTAATGTATGGTGTATCCATGTGATGAAGTACTTCATGAAGCCACTAAAAATACCATCTTAAAAATAAGTGAGGGGCTTCCCTGGTGGCACAGTGGTTGGGAATCTGCCTGCCAATGCAGGGGACACAGGTTCGAGCCCTGGTCTGGGAAGATCCCACATGCCGCGGAGCAACTAGGCCCGTGAGCCACAACTACTGAGCCTGCGCGTCTGGAGCCTGTGCTCCGCAACAAGAGAGGCCGCGATAGTGAGAGGCCCGCGCACCGCGATGAAGAGTGGTCCCCGCTTGCCACAACTGGAGAAAGCCCTCGCACAGAAACGAAGACCCAACACAGCCATAAATAAATAAATAATTTTAAAAAAAGTGAGGATTATTAAATACTGCTACTACTACTACTAACAGCTTTCCTTTATTGACTACCAAGCACTGTGCTTATACATATTTAGGATCTAATTTAATCTCAACAACCATGTGTTTGGTACTATTATTATCATCTTCTTTGTAAAGATGCAGAAACAAGCTTAGAGGGTTTGGTGACCTCTCAGAGCCACACAGCTGGTAGCCAAGTAACCAACGGAATCAAGACACAGAACTGTTGGTCTGTCTCCAGGGCCTACTACCCCCTTAACCGCCACACTGTATAAACACCTAGGATGTTCACCCTTGATCATTAGATGGAAAAGGCAGTTACAAAATAGCATGGATAGCAATGACCTGATATGGTAAGATACTTATAATAAATACATGAATATATATATGGAAAAAGAAAACACCTGAGATTATTCACCAAAAAGTTAAATGGGTAACTCTGGATGGTAGAATATTTTTCTTTATACTTTTTTGAATTTTCCAAAACACCTGTTACTTTTCCAGTACTTTTTATTATAGTAAAATGTATACAACATGAAATTTACCATTTTAACCATTTTAAGTGTACAGATCAGTGGCAGGAAGTACACTCACAACGCTGTTCAATGATCACAACTACCCACTTCCAGAACTCTTTTATCATCCCACACAGAAGCTCCCAGGCACCCACTTCCTGCAGCCCCTGGTAGCCTCTATTCTGCTTTCTGTCTCTGTGAATTTGACTACTCTGGGTACCTCACATAAGTGCAATCATACAGTATTTGCTTTTTTTATGAATGCCCTTTTAAATTTAGCATAATTTCTTCAAGGTTTAGCCATGTTGTACCATTTGTCAGAATTTCATTTCTTTTTACAGCTAAATAATATACATAGTGTATATATACCCCATTTTGTTTATCTATTCTTCTGTTGCTGGACATTTGGGCTGCTGTAAATAATGTTGCCTATTGTAAATAATGTTGCTATAAACACTGGTGTACACGTGTCTTTCTGAGTCCCTGCTTTCAATTCTTTTGGGTATATACCTAGGAATGGAATTGCTGGGTCATATGATAATTCTATGTTTAAGGAATACCACTTTTTGAGGAACTGCCAAACTGTTTATATGCCCATCAGCATCGTGCAACAATTTCAATTTCTCTACATTCTCACCATTTTTATTTTTTTTACTTAAAAAAAAAATAGCCATCCTAATGGGTATGAAATGGTATCCACTGTGGTTTTGATTTGCATTTCCTTAATGGCTACGGATGTTGAACATCTTTTCACGTGCTTATTAGTCATTTGTATACCTTCTTTGGAGAAATGTCTATTTAAGTCTTTTGCCCAATTTCTAATCGGGTTGTTTGTTTTCACCTGTTACTTTTTAAATTAGAAAAGTAAACCACAGTCACTTTTATGAGGGACTGTAAAAATGCATATCTAATTGTGTCCTTTCCCTGCTTGTGCTGCCTTTGGTTTGAAGTTCATGCTACCAAAGCATGGGCCACCTGGGCTCCCTCTGCAGCCTCCTGCTTCACACTGGATGCTGCAGCAGTTCCAAACTTCCTGCAGACACCAGGTCTCTTTGCCCATGCTCTATCTTTTGCAGAGGTTGCCTCCCATTCTTTTTTTTCCTTCTCATTGCCCTTCTTCATCCAGCTACATTCTAATCACCCTTCAAGACTCAGCTCAGGGTCATTTCTTCAATCATCCTTCCGAACTCTCCAGGTTGAGTGATGGTCTTACTCCTGCATTTCTCACATGCTGTGGATGCCTCTGCCATTTACCTCTTAATGATGGAGTTACCTGTGTCTATCTCTCATACAGAACACACTCACTCATTGAGAATAAGGGTAGGCCTTTGTCATCTGCATACACCAATGCCTAGCACACAGAAGGAGCTCAATACTTACTTAACAGAACTGAACTCTTGGTTTATAGTAACTAATTGCTTGTCGACAAGGCTTTCTATTTTGTCCATCAGCAATGCATAGAGGTACCTGTTTCATTGCACTCTTGCCTGCAGTTATGATGTATGTTGTTTCAATTTGCATTTTTTAAATTACTAGTGAGGTTGAATCATTTCCCCATATGTTCTTTAATTAGTTATTTCTCCTCTTTTGTGAATTGTCTGTTCATTTCTTTTGTTCAGTTATCTATAGGAAATTTAGTGTTTTCCTCATTGATTTTGTAAGAATTCTTTAAAGCATGGCTATTAACCCTTTGTCTATTATATTTGCTAAAAGAAATCATTCCCGTTTTTTCTTTGTCATTTAATTTTGTTTTTAATGTAAACAATGTGAACAATTTTACGCTATCAAATCTTATGTATAAAGTTTACCAATTTGCCATTTTGTATTGATGAACTTGAGTGTTCTATAATGGCTTTCCTTAGTATTAACTTCAATAATATTTGATAAGAATAATTACTATATTTAAAGGTATACCAATTGCTTTATGGGTATCGGATGGAACTTCTAAGCGTAATTATATTCATAGAAATCATTAAGTGAAAAAAAAAAAGAAAATCTAAGTGAAGTCACTGAATTTATATTGTAAACTAAGCTTTCTTTAGGACTTCCTTAGCTATTACAGCTAGGGAGAGAGAAAAGCCCTAAATTTCAAGTGACATCTAAATTGTGAAACAATAGTCAGGCCTGGAGAAGAAGGTTTAGGAAAGAGTTGGCAAATCATCAGTCCTCAGAAGCCATTGTCCATGGGTGGACTTTCCTTTGTCCCAAGTCTTGGTCAGCACTGGCTTTTAAATTTGGATTGGTAGTCAATGTTTAAAAGTCAGGAAACATCAATCACACTAATACCTGCATATCCAGCTGCTCTGGGGGGAAAAAAAGAAGGTCTGGCAAGAATGGGCCTGGTTTTTTGGTGGCAGTAATTGGCCAGAGTTGAATATCTGCTACCCACTCAGTGGTCTCAATGTGCTCTTACTTCTCCATAGTCCCCACCACTCCCTAGTGTCCCATCACTGAGGATGAGGGTTAGTGGCCATTTATCATCATACTCTTGGCCCACTTCATTAATTACTTGGTCTGACAGGCTGCTGTAGGCATTTGAGTTTTAGTTTATGACATCAAATCAGACTCTTGGAATCTGTGTGGTAATCTCAACCTTGGAGCTACGAGGATTAATTTTAAATCCAGCGCTCCTGAACTGGGAAGAGTCAATCTGAGTATTTGATCTGCCCATTTCTATAAGTGGAATTTGCTGCCTACTTCCTACCCCTACCCAACACTTCGCTCTCCTCTTTGTTCCCTTGGTTTGGACCTAATGAATATAATTTATGTTGCCTTCAATTCAGAAATTCTATAACTAAAGCCCAGCTAAAGAAGCAGATGGTTAAATGACACTCATTGTGAGAGTCTGAAGATGCAGTTGGTATCTTGTATCTTACATCCTAATACAGGTAATCATGGTAAATAAATAAGGGCAGACTCTCAATTTCTTTGGAAAATAAGAATGCTTTGAGTTTCAAAAATCAGAAAAAAAAAGATCAGTCAGTTGTTTAGGACTAAATAAAAAGAAAAGGATAATTGTCAAATATTTACAAAAACAGTTTAGAAAAAACACTTGGTTATGGAAGAAATAATAGCTTTTCAGGCTATTTTAGGTGTAAGTTTGTGCAGAAGGAAACTGCCTTAAGAGCCAAGCTAAAGGATCATAACGTAGGAGAAAAGGATTGAAATCCTGAGCAGCTGCAACCCTACCAAGTGAGGAGATGGGCAAAATTGGCCCCAAGGGGAACTTGGCATCAGAGCTCTGTACCTGTAACGGCCCAACTGGTATCTGGGAGCCTACCTGAGAGATGCTGCAGCCTGGAGTGGTCATGGCCCCAGCACTTGGAGCTTTGGTCCCAGCACTTGAGGCTTTGACCACCTGGGCCAAATCCTGGCTCTATTATATGAGATGTGATCTTACTGTACAATGAGGTAATAGCCTCTCTAAGGCATTTGTAAGATAGGGACAGTGATAAGACCCTCTTACAGTGTTGTGGTGAGGATTCATCGAGGCAAGCCACGTAAAAGCACTTAGTATCCTCTCTGGTGTTCATCAAAGGCCCAGTAACTATTCATTCTCATTATTACTGTCATCACAATCATTACTATCATAAATAAGATTGTCCTGAGCACTTAAGTTGTTGTTGACAACTTTCAGTGATGAAGGATACAAGAAATGAAGCAGGGACACATTCTCAGGGTCACAGTCACTGTATAGTGACCTGAAGGGCAGTGGGCCAGGGAGGGACATAAGAAAGGCAGCCATTGTGATTTCATGGGTTCACTCTCCTTTAAATAAAAGTTATTATCAAGAAATCTTAGGTTTTCCTAGTAATTTTAGGGGGGCCTATGAGAACTATCCAGGTTTCATTTAAACCTGGAAGTGACATCCAGCTTAGGGTTTTCTGATCAATATTCTACCTGCACAGGTTTATACTCATGATATTTCCTAGGTTTCTGAAAGTTTGTTACTAGGCCTCAACAGACCAGAGCTAGCCTGCATTCGTAGTGTATATACTTACAAGGTTTAGCCTGTTACACATTATAAATATCTCTCTTCCAGCGAACTTGTATTAAATTACGTTTCTATATTTTGATTTCTTCCTTCTTTTAATACTATCTGGTTAAATCAGAAATATCTTTACAAATGTTTCAGTTTTATTATCTGACTCCAGTCTACAATATTTCGTACAGCATGTGGTCTATTCCATGGATTAGAACATTTATCCTACAAAGGTATAAAAAAAATCACATATACTTTGTTCTCTAAGTACTGTGCAAGTCTTAGACAGCTAGATATTCACTGACTGATTGATGACTGAAAAAAAGAAAACACAACCTTTTTTAATGGAAAAAAAGAAAAGAATAAGGGCACTAAGCATAACCTTGAAATTGAGACATATCCTCTAAATTCTGCTTATAAGTAGCCTAGAGCAGGTCATCAAATAGCCTATTTGGAAACACTAAGACATATTGAAAGTGCTTGGTTTTCAGGAACCAAATGGTCTTGAGAAATGTAGGTATTTCCTATCCAGCCAAGGATACTGACACTCTCTTAGGGACCTACTTTTGAAATAATTCCAATCAGACCCTCAGGGCTCAGGCCTCAGAGCTCCCTGGTCTCAGAACCTGGGGCATTTGGCAAGAGGGATGTTTCAGCAGGTTGGCAGACTGGGAACAGGTAGTAGAGACAGGTCAGCATCCTTTACTTTAACCCTTTAACTAACAGATGGGTGCTAGACAAAACTGACCAAGGGCCCCTGAATGACAGCATTCTCCTTCATCTGAAACACCCACTGATAGGTTACAAAACAGATTTTAGATCTACTACATAGAGCATTATATTGAGTGGGGTGGGGGAAGACTCTAAAGGGGTATATGTACCCTCCTTGTCCTCAAGCAACATATAATGGAAAGAAAAGTAAGAGCAAAACAAAAGGCACAGGTAGGCCATGGGTGCCAAAGAACTGTGAAATAATGGATGCTGGGATTTTAGGTTGTGAGTTAAGATGGACATTTGCATATGTGCCGTCTCCTGTGCCCTCTCCTCCAAGCTGACTCAGGGAGTCTGGGCTTGCATGCATGTGCTCTTCTGAAGCCCTGGCAAAGGGGTCCTCTGGGCTAAGAGTCCATTGTGCCTTTAAAGACATGAAAGGCTGTCTCTTTCCTCCTTCCATGTCTGGCTAATGATGTCTGCACTGCATTCCTCGTTTGAGTCCTTGTGTTTCAAAAATTCTCTGGTTGGTAGAAAACACTGATGTCAACAAAATCCGATCTGAAAAGTTCTTCCTTCTTTCTGGCTTCTATCAGTACTATATGATCATTCTTAATCAAAGGCCTATCTCTTCTTCATTTTCAACCATGTTTATCTGTTTACGGCATGTGTTATAATGCTTTAGGTCATTCACAGAATCAGAGAACTCTAGACTTGGAAGGACTCCTAGATTTGAAAATTTTTGATTCCACACTGACACACTTTTGCTCATCTCAGAGTTAATCCTCGGCTAAATGGATTCTGCCTCTCCCAGGAGTCCTTTTGTACTGTTAGTTTTGCCTATAGAATGAAGCCCAAACTCCTTAGCTTGACTCAACATCACCTTTACATCTCCCTGCCCCCGGGTCCTTCTGTTCACTCTGTGACCCAGCCCCCAATCCACAGAGCTGGTCACTGCTATCCTGGGCTGTTCTCCTCCATGCCACCAAGCCTTTGCACAGACCATCTCCTCTGCCCTTCCTCCCCTTCTCCACCTAGAAATCTCCTACTCACCCTTTAAGGCATAGTCAAATGTTGCCCTTCTGATATGCCTTTTCCAACTTCCTCAAGCAAAGTTAGTCTTATTTTCCTTTCCTACATCCATAACATTGTGTATAACATTTTCCAAAACTTAGTGCCTTATTATGACTTGTGCCCATGTTTCTAGCTAGTCTATGTTCTCCCCAAGGGTGCACATCGTGATTCATTCATTCAGAATTCATCTATTCATTCTCCCCAGCATTTCTCCCAGTCCCTGCAGATAGGAGATACCCATAAGTGACTCCTGAATTAAACTGACAGGGATTTTAGGTTTAGAAATGTGAAATAATCCATTAATTGCTATAACAGATCAAACTTGAAAAGTTTAAGAGGGTAGCCTACAATTTTCTGTTCATAAACACTACCATAAACATGCACAGGTGGGAAAGCTACCTTTCTAGTCAATATACATCCAGTATCTGATACACTCTGAAAGATTCTGACAGGTCTACCCAGATCTGAAAGCAAAGAGAGTTCCTGAAAAGCTGGATGGATGTTAGCTTAGCTGCCTTAAGTGGTATAGATAACCCTAAACGGAACTTCAACAGCCTTTACAGGAATTTGTGTATTGAAGGGGGACCCATCTGATGGTCTGGAGACCCTTACTCTGTAGGTGGTTTTGAAGACTCAGAATTACATCCGAGGCTATTTGGTAGGGATCCAGAGAGCCAAGAGACCAAACATCTCGGGATCTTTGATAACTGGGTCAGAGTGATGGAGTAAGAGGTGTAGCCCCAGACTCCTGCCAGAAGAAGCACTGGCTAATCACTCGTCGCCACTGACAAGAAATAGAGATTTCCAGAACTATGACATAATTTTTATCATGTTCAGCTTTCTAATCTTCGTTGTCTGGCCATATTCTGAATATTTGCCATCAACCCTTAATGAGGTTCTATATCTTCATTTAGGGGGATATACTTCTGTTAATGTATCACCTTTGGTTCCGTGAGAAATGTATTTCAGCAAGCCACGGATAAATTATTGTAAAGCATATTTATTTAGTACAATCTAATTATTGCAACATTCAGTAAAGGCAAACGAATAAGTCATAAAAGAAGAGTAATAAGAGTGGAACTGCTGTGCATGAGTTTATGGTGAGCATATATGTGTGTGTTTAGAGATGCATGGACGTGTGTGTGTTTTTGTGTGTGTTCTTCTAACCTGGCTTGGGATTCGAATAGGATGTCTGTCAGGGCAGAGACACTTTTGATCTGTACTGTCCAATACAGTAGCCCCAAGCCCCATGTGGCTATTGAGCTTTTGAAATGTGTCTAGTCCAAACTGAATGTGTTATAAAGTACAAAACACACAGCAGATTTTGAATACATTTTTTAAAATGTAAAATATCTCATTATTTGGAAAGCAGTTTTGAAGATTCTTTAAATGTTAAACATAAAGTTAACGTATACCTAGCAATTCCATTCTTAGGTACCTACCCGAGAGAAATGAAAACATTTCTGTATTTGTCTACACAAAATTTGTATGTGAATGTTCACAGCATTTTATTCATATGTAATAGCCAAAGACTTGAAACAACTCAAGTGTCCATTAACTGGTGAGTGGATAAACAAATTGTGGCATATCCTTAAAATGGAATATTATTCAGCAATAAAAAGGAACAAAGTACTGATACACGCTACAACACGAATGGATGTCAAAAACATTATGTTAAATGAAAGAAGCTAAACACAGAAGACACATATTTTACAATTACCTTTAAAGCTACAGAGACAGGAACTAGATTAGTGGTTGCCTGGGGCTGGGGATGGGAACTGAGAATGATTACAAATAGGCTGAACGCTTTCTGGGGGCATGATGGACCTGTTTTAAAATTAGATTGTAGTGGTAGCTGTACACCACAGTCTAACTCTATAAAATTACTAAAAATCATTGACTCTTATACCTAAAATGAGAAAATTTTGTACTATGTAAATTATACTCAATATCTTATTAATATATAATAACTTCAAATGTGATTTTTAATGTAATAATTTTTATATCATTTACATATTGAAATTATAATGATTTGGCTATACTGGGTTAAATAAAATGTATTCAGATTAGTTTCACCTGTTTATTTTTACTTTTTTAATGTGGCTACTAGAAAACTTCAAGTTGCCTATGTTGCTTGTATTACATTTCTATTGGACAGCACAACTTTAGAAGGTCCCATGATACCAGCTAAGCATAGCTCCACAGCTCCTTACAATTTCAGAGAATGGCTTCCCTTCTTTCTGGTTCACAACAAGCCCCATAAGAGAAAAGAATGCTTGCACCCTTCAAAAGACTTTAAAATAAGGCGGCACTGCCCGGATTACAGTTATTAGGTGACTGACTGTACAACAGCAGCCTGGTGACTGGAAGAGGAGTGTTGGGCTGGGCATGGAGGAAGGTATGGCCCTTTGCTGGGTGAGGCACAGAAGCTTAAGAGGAAACAAAGTTCAGTGTCAGTAGAGCATCCACCGTGTCTGAAAATGGATCATGTTCATTTATATCCACATGTCCACACACCCTTTATCTCTCTCAATGCCAGTGTTACCTGCTAAAGTAATATAAGAATATAAGCTACTAAAACCACTTATGAGGATCTAAACTTAAATGCTACTAATATATTGAGACAAAACTAAACTTTATTTTAAAAAAAGAATATCATACAGCATGTTAAACAGGTAAATGTCAGTGGCCTGAGGTAGGCAGGGGGTGGAGCAGGGTTATTATCACATTCTTTCCTTGTCTGGGCCAGTGGTTCCCAGCTCAGGCTTCCCATTAAAATTACCTGCGGGACTATAAACATATGTGGATGCCTGGGTTTCATCCCCAGATATTTTTATTTAACTAGTCTGGGGCGGGGTCTTGGTGATGCTATTTGAAAGGTTTGCAAAGGGACTCTGGTGTAGGCCAGCATGAGCATCACCGATCCCCGGCCTTGCTCAGCATAATGGATTTAGGATTAAGAGAAAGAGGAAGAGATGGACAAGGAGGAAGCACAGACTCCCACCGGCCACACAAACCTTGCAATCCTCTGACCAGCCAGGGCAGGAATCCCCCTCTGCTCTCCCTGGCAGCCATCCAGCTTCTGCTGGAGCACCTTGAGGAGGGTGCTGCCTGCAGCTTATGGGATAGCGCCTTCTGTATTGGATGAGCTTTCATCGTGAGCTGTGTCTGACCTAGTCCAAGCTCAAACCTGCTGCTCTCTAATGTCCATTCACGGGTCCTATCCTGCCATCTGGACAGGACTGAGGAAGTCTATCCTCTCCCCACACAATGTTCTTTCCACTATTTGAAAACAGTTATCAGGACCTCTAGGTTCTCTCTTTTCTACACTGTATACCCCCAGTTCTTTGATCAGGCGTGCCCCCTCTCTAGGCCTATAACCTTCTCTCAGCATGTATTTGTCAATTTCCTCTTTAAAATGTGGAGACTCCAAATGTTCATTCTCCTGATGGTGTCTGCTCAGGGCCAAGTACAGCAGGACAATTTCATTCCTTGATAAGGCCATTACACTCCTCGTAATTGGCTCAATAGCAGAACAACTGGCAAGGGGAGAGGGAAGAAGAAAATAAAGGGAAAGCTAGATTCCCGAAATTTTTCATCTGCAAAATTTTAACATTTGCATATGGCACTTCACAAAATACTCACTGGAGTGAATGTGGACCCAATTTACAAGAATGGAGGGCTTGGGGGCAGAGAAAAGATTTCTCTTTGTTCTAACATTTCTTAACTGTTAGCCTTCTATCAAGTGCTCCAGTGACCAGAGGTTGGGATCCTTGGCAAAATGACATTACTCAGCAAAGGGCTTAGAAGATCTGAAAGGGCTAGTCCATCCTGGGTAGGGTACCTTCTATTTGGAGACGTGACTTGGTTCCCAAGAGTAAGATCAAATGAAGATTACATCCCCTGCCTAGACAGGCCATTTAAACTGCTGTGAATTGAAGCTGGTCCTTATATTGCTTTGCTCACAAAAACATGGCCTCCCAAAGCAGCGGCCAGTTTGACTCCTCTGTGCTGGCATAGGGCCTAGAACATGGTAGAAAGTATTAGCTGTTTAACAATTAATTACCCATATCTCTCTCCAAGGACAATTCATTTCAAATTCAGTTTACTTACATGGAACACTCACTCTGTGCTAGATACCCTGGCAGGATGCTTTTATATATTTTTATTATATAAATATTTTCAATTTTTGCAAGGGGGTAACTTGGATTGAAGAATGAAAGGGAGACACTGATTACCATTCAGAAAAGATCACTCGACTCCAGGGGGAGGGAGGGTTGATGTTAGAGTTGGGAGAAGATCCAGGGAAGCAACAGAAAAACTCAGGAATATCTAGTCTTCCTGCCTGATCTTGAGACTATCCGTAGACTAGGATGATTTTCAAAGCCTAACGCATGCTCATCCACAGTGATGCTGCTCACATGGATCATGGATCCTTCCCCCCTGAAATTAGCAAAATTCTACAGACAGACATGGCAGAGGCTGAATGACATACCAGGGGGAGGTAGGGCAATTGATGATTTTGTAACATACAAACCAATAGTCTGAGGATCCCTGAGGATAATATACCCTCCTCTCAGGGGATAATCCTTCTGAAACTTGGGAACAGACCATTCTAACTTGGACTCTCAAAGGCCAGTTTTAAGCGGGTGACAGACATTTTCTCTTACCTGTGTTATCTTTTTAACTATCAAAATTGAAACAAAATCAAATCAACAGAGGAGCAGACACTGTCAAATGGGTGTTCACAGAACACCTAGTCCTGTGCCTGGCATGGAGGATCTCCTCTACCACTTCCCATCCTTATAGAAGGAAAGATCACTGTTTCCTACCTCTATTGAGACCATGTGGCAAAATGCCCATCTCCTCCAAGATTTCTTGTCACTACCATGGTCATCTGTAGGGATGCCTCACCCTGGGTTGCTCAGTCTATCCTTCCATTTATTTCCTTTTTTTCCTCCATTTCCCTCCTAAGAAATAAATGATAATAATAAAAAGCACTCATATTTACAGAGTCCTGGAATGGAAGAGCTCAGTTTACCCACTGAGATCATCATGAGTGAGGAATCAGAGGCCTTAAGAAGGGTGGTGACATCTAACGCTCTGCTCTGAGTCAGAGACAAGTTGTTATCTTTGGGTTGTTGCTTTACGTTTTGGTGTGTTTGTGCTGCAATAACTTGGTTTTCCCATGGTTCTTCCAGGGTTTGATCTGAGAGGACCCTTGGGCCTCTTGCTTTATTACAGAGAGACTAGGGAATGGGGTCCTGCCTGCTGAGGGCAAAGTGATTGAAAACTTCTACTCTGGTTTACTTTCCCTTAAGGCTCTCACTATGGTATTTGCAAAGCCTCCTCTGAGTTCTTCCCAGGAAAATAGAGATTAGATGCTATGCCTCGGACGCATGTGGCAAGGAGGCCTTAGAAAGAGACATAACAGCATCACAATCAATGGAACAGAACACGGCCCATAGCAAATCTCCCAGCAACCTTCCTGGGGGCAGGCAGTGCTATGGTGGACCAGATAATGGCAGGCACGGACCATGCTGGGCTCTGAGTCACTGCACCGTCTTCACCTTCTTTCCACCTTAGGCTAAATCAAGTGCTTCTCAAACTGGTCTGCCATGGGAATCACCTGGTGCCTTGAAAAAAACACTGGTATCTGTGTCTCACCCCCAAGATTGTGACTAACTGGTCTGAGTGGGACCTGGGCTTTGACAATTTTTAAAAATTTCCGGGAAATTCTAATGTGCACATAAATTTGAGAACCACCAGGATGAACTGATGGAAAGCATTGTTTCTAGAAGAGATCCAGGAATTGCATAGTTTGATAGATCAGTGCAAACTCTCACCAGGTGCATGTCAGCAGTCTGCTGGGGATTTTAGGGCAGCTCAGGTAAGGCAACCAGTTTCATTCTCATAGGTATGGATGACATACCTATGAGACTGCTCTGCCTAGACAATGGATATGTGATGTGCCCTCCTAGGCACTCTGCTTCCTTCCTTGGGAAGGAGAAGACTTTGTCTGCTTTCAGACCCACCATTCATAGACCTTTCCAGAGAGTCAGGACAGCTGACCTCTCACTGGGACCCCAGACTTGCAGCCCATGTACCACTGGGGATAACAGTACAGCCTACTGACCTGAGGCTGTTTCCAGAAGGAAGTAGAAAGGCAGCAGTAGCTGCTTCCATTTACCGATCACCTCGCTGTGCCAGGCGTGGCGCTGGGGAAAATGACCGCACTGCACAACTCCAGCTGACAATGTGAACTGTGGGGCTGTTGTGGCTCTGCATGGCAGGATGATTTAATGTAGTCTCATTCCATCCTTACATAAATCCCTGGGAGGGAGGATTAGTATACCTATTTTTGCAGATGACAAAACTGAGGCAAAGAAGCTTCAAATCTAAGAATAAAAAAGACCCCAAACAGTGAAACGGAGATTTAAACTTAGGTTTTGCTAGCATGTAGCTTCCTAATGGTGAGCATGAAGGGCACTGAAGTGCAGGAAGATTAGATAGATAGATAGATGATAGATAGATATAGATAGATATCCCAGGACCCTATTTGGCAAGCCTAAGAGAAGCTTACAATTAGTGAGGGAAGGGTAGCAAGAGCAAAGGGAGGAGAAAACCAATGAAGTGTTAGAAACCAGGCATCAAGCAAGTGGATTATGGAAAAATAATATTTCTTAGCTCTTGAATAAACAACAACAGAGCCCAAACAAATGAGAGGAACCCTAGGGATCTCCTTCTCAGTCAGATTATTCAGTGGAGGATCCCCAAGGCAGTGGCCCAGCTCTCTTAATTGCCAGCAGCCACCTCTCCCCGGGATTGGTTTATCACATGGCAAAGCAGAGCGGCAAGACAAAGGCAGCCAGCCTCCCCTCACCCAGTCCCTACTGCACAGCAGCAACTTCACAGCATCTTGCAAAATACAGAGATTGTTATTCTGAACATAAACTCTATTTTTCTCATAGAAGGATTTTATTACCTTTTGCATATGAGTTCAATACTTGGTGGGATTAAATTAGAGCAGTTAAAAGAGAAAAAGAAGAAGAAGAGGAACAGGAAGAGGAAGGAAGAGAAAGGGAAAGGGAAGAGGAAAGGAAGAAGAAAAAAGGAAGGAAAAAGAAGAGAAAAGAAAGAGAAAAATCTATGGGCATGTGTGGGGACCACTACTAACACTCAGAATTTTGCGTATCAGCACCGAATTAGCTTTTACTGCCTTGACAGACTTTTCCAGTGTGGCTAGTTATACAGGGTCTACTGGAGCTGCCCTTCATGGCAAGTTGAACCTAGTGTCCCATGCTTGAGCTACAAGCTTGCAGGGAGGAAAGCAAGGTCAGGAAAACAGGCTAAGGCCCAGCCAGAGCCACCCTGCCTGGATCACTTTATGAGCTGTTCAATTTATCCTGGCCTATTGATGATGGCACTCACCAAGGCTGAATCTTCATCAGTTATTAGGCTCCCGGGGATTCAAGTGGCCACATCATGCTTGGTCGGGACATCTTGGGTTTACACAGAACTCACTAGAGCATAGAGGAAGCACCACTAGCTTGTCTCATTATATTTAAGAAACCAGTAATAGTAGTCGAATTGACTTGCTGTCTCCCAATACAAGAAATAAGATGTTCTGGGTGTATCCGCAAAGCACTCATGTGTTGTTAAGAAGTTAACCCTTGTAAGAAACCAAGGCAAGAATGCTGAGAAAGAAGTTGTCACACATGTTGCTGGCAGGAACGTAAATTGGTTGAAGATTTCTGGTGGAAAATTTGGCAATAGGGCTTCCCTGGTGGCGCAGTGGTTGAGAGTCCGCCTGTCGATGCAGGGGACGCGGGTTCGTGCCCCGGTCTGGGAAGATCCCACATGCTGTGGAGCGGCTGGGCCCGTGAGCCATGGCAGCTGAGCCTGCGCATCCGGAGCCTGTGCTCCGCAACGGGAGAGGCCACAACAGTGAGAGGCCCGCGTACCGCAAAAAATAAAAAAAAAAAAAAAAAAAAAAAAATTGGCAATAACCTTAAAATGTGGCAAAAACCTTAGCCTCGGCAATTCAAAACTGAAAATTTGTTTAATAGGAATGATATGGAGGTGAGTAAAAGTTAGTTTCCAGAACATTATGACATATTGATAATAGTAAGAAAAGAAAGAAACAGCCTAAAAAGGAGAATGGTTAAGTGAAGTAATTCATGCATACAATGTGAAGAGGAGATAAAGCTGGAGGAGAACTGACCTGGAAGATGATTATGATATATTTCTATGTAATAAAAAAGTCACAAAACAGAACTGTAGTATGATCTATGAACTATGTAACATAGATA
The DNA here is from genome assembly GCF_003031525.2 of Neophocaena asiaeorientalis asiaeorientalis. NCBI lineage: Eukaryota > Metazoa > Chordata > Mammalia > Artiodactyla > Phocoenidae > Neophocaena > Neophocaena asiaeorientalis. The sequence goes on from NW_020175666.1 coordinate 757,761, forward strand.
CATGCATAGAAAGAAACTGGGAGGATATGCAACAAAATGTTAAATGTGGTCATCTTGAAGTCATACAGTTATGAGTAATTTTTCTGCCTTTTTGGCTTTGGTTTCTCAAATTTTCACAATGAATATGATATTTTAATAAAAATAAATTATAAAAGTTTTTTTTTTTTAAGATGTAAGGAACTCTGGGTGGTGATTTCTGTAAATGAAGAAATCCTAGTGAGGAGGGGCCTTTAAGGAAAGCCAGCTGCTCTGTGACCAAAGGCTACAGAAGCTAGATCACACTATTTGGTTGTCTCACTGCCTTCGGTATTCTCAGACATTAAAAACTCACTACATACTCAAGGCATCCCAGCTGACAAACTGATTACCTATGGCTTAGGTAACTGATTCCCTACAGATACTGTGGGATCATGTGACCAGGGCCCAGAAATACTGGCCTTGCTAAGAGCCAACAGGCAGGCCCTGCTGACATTTTTCACTGTTCATTCGCTCATAAGCTCATGGGGACCAAGCGCACATTCTTCTCCACACGCCCAGAACCTGTCCTGAGCCTGGTACATAGTAGCCACTCAGGTGTCTTGGAATCGACAAAGCTTTTATCTGCTCTCTGTTTTGGCAGAATGACATTTCAAAGACTCTGATCCCAAAAGATGTCTTCAGACAGAAATGTCACAATCACACAATATCATCCATTCATTGCTACGCTTGAAAACGTTCTGAAAACTTTGCACGCCTCTACCTCATGGAGAGCCGCCGCACGGACTCCCTGAAAGAAGTCACTCGCTGTTCCCTAGGCAAGTCTCGCCAGGTTTCCACTTTCTGAGCGAAGTGGAAAAGAGGAAGCAATTATCTGGAGAGTTCAGGTAAAACGTCAGCTTTCTTCCGAATCCCCTTTCTAGTCTCAATCTCATTCCATCTCCAAGAAAGCATTTTCCTGATTCATTCCGCTACATTTTCTCAATTCCTAGTTTAGCTTCAGAGAGAAAGCTCAGCCTATTAGTGTTAAATACCAGACTCGGGGATGTGTGCACCTTGTGTCATCTCTTGGAGGGACATTTTACCGTGATAAATGGGCTTTAATAACGGAACGTTGAGAAAGATGACACAGAGGTGATTTACCCACGTATATATTATGACATACTAACAGTTTGGGTGAGACTCTGAGTCTTAAATGAAGCAACTAATATCTGCACCAGCACACAGCCAAAGAAACTGCAGAAAACAAAAACATCCATATGTCACTGGGAGCATTAGGGCCAAAGCCAAGTTCCTCCCAGCCCCCTTCCAAAATGGCTCTGCCATGGGTTTTTGCCTAGCTGCGGAGCACTGGACTGAAAAAGTGGTTAATTAATGAAAAACTTGAAATTCAGCAATGAAATTACCTTTTCCAGTGACTGATAAAGGCAGCATAAATAATTCTGTCTCTCCTACAGTTGACTGAACAGAGTGCCTTTTCTCTTTTGTCAACCGCACAGAGACATATTTCCCCCCCCCCGCCACAGCTACATTTTATAGCAGCGACAAGTGTCAATGCTTAAGTTTAGGCAGGAAAATGAGAAGGGGCAGAGAAAATCGAGTTGGGAATCGGTTTCAGTCAGTAACTCTGAATGAGTGTGTGCTTTCCAGGTGGGTGACTCAAACACTTCAAGTCCAGGTTCCTAGTGGTCTCTGGGCGCAGCAAAGCCTCGGGAACCTGGGTGCCAAGGGGTCCCCCTTCCCTCCCCAGCTCCACCTGCACACTGATACCACAGCCTCTGAAGTGAAGAAAGAAAGAGGAAATGTGAGCTGGGCCCCTGGTCGGCGGAGATGGTAAAAACAGGGGAAAGGACGAACTTGAATTGGGGAGAAAACGCTTCTTTCCTCTGGATCCTGCTTTCTTGTTTGTAAAATTGGTGTGTGTTGCCAGTGTATTCTCAGCGGGGCTGGGTGGGAAAAGCAGTTGCTTGGCACTGGAGTGGTCATGGGCGATGCCATTTCATCAGCCTGACTCCTGGGTGCAGTCTGCAGGAGGGACTCACAGAACACGCTCCAAAATTATGCTGGGTCTCTCCACTTCTTGCCCTGGGAAAAATTAGTCTTTTTTTTTAAGACTGTAGCCTGGGCCCTCTGTAGTAGCCTTCTTTCCACCCAAGGAAGGAGGCTGGACTGGAAGAAGGAGGCCAGAGACCCAAGGAGGGAGGCTTCCACCTGTACAGCCCCACTGGCAAACCCTCTCCACATTGGCTGTTAACTTGTAGTTTACATGGGATGTAAACTACTTGAATTTCACCCCATGTACAAGGCTCTTCATCCTACCTCAGTGAATTCTGCATGTTTCCTCTCATTCACCCTTACAGCATGGGCTTGGAAATCCAATAGCTTGGTTTTGTGACTACGGCAGTGATAGTAACAGTGATCAACACCTACTGACCCCTTACCACCGCTATTCTAGGTCCTTACCCAGAAGTCACTTAGTCCCATTTCTAACACTTAACTGCATTACTTGGTAAATCACTTAGCCTTACTGAGCCTGAGTTCCTACTAAAATGTGCCTCATAGAAGTCAGGGGTAAGAGCAGATGGGAGAGCACAGGATGTCACTCATGCTCAATGAATGGGACTTTCTTTCCCTTTTCTTCCCCTAAATGAGGTCCAGAGAGAGTGTCACCTTTTACACATGAGGACATGAAGGCAAGAAGAAAACTGACAGAGTTCCTTAACCATTGCTTAAACAATCCGAGGGCACAGAAGCACTCCTGGGGACAGTCTGGAATCCTTCCTCTGCCTGGGCCCTGTGTTAAGGACTTAAGGGAACAGCCTCAGAGGATAAGAAATGATTCCAGCCCTGAGGGAATCTCCTACCTAATTGGGGAGTAGCCTATCACTGTAGAAACAATTAGCAAATCTCCTTAACAAGAGCCTCTGGGTGAAGAGTATATTCCTCATCCCTAAGGGAGGCTGCTCGAGATTATTTATTCCTCATTAGACTCTCTAGGGCATGCTAAGAGCTGCACAATTCAACTCCTTATATCAAGGATGCAACTATTAAAACCTAGGATTCTAATGAATTTCTAAAAAGAAAGAGAAGATAAACACAACTAAGATCGATTCTCAAGATATTACAGGGACACTAGACCTGGAAGATGATTTAAGGAAAAGAGTTGCTATATGCATATGTAGTTGTCTCAGTATGTGAAACTGGCTTATTTTCAGGACCTCTTCCCTAAGGGAGCTTGGCAAGTTTGCCCAGGTAGGTGGTCAAGAATGTGAAAATTCTGGGAGTGCTGTGTGTGAAGAGGGAAGCGTTTGAACAGAAGAAAGTGTGTCTGTGAGAGTGCTCTGGGTCGGAAGGGCCCATAGGGTCCTACCATCCAGTCCAGACCACAGGGTCTCACACAGAGATGCAAACAGTCTCAGGCGGAGCGGGATCTAAGGCTGAGCCCGTGGAGAAAGTTCTTCCTCAGAACTTGGGTGACTTCAGCTCCAGAGGAGGGCTCCCTGGAGCTTATCTCTCTTAGAGTTTTCACTCTCCCCACAGTAAAGCTGGCTGCTCTAGCAAGAGTGATTTTGATGAGAACGGAGTTCCCCGGCATAGGGCACCCTTGTGTAGAAAGCAGATGGAGAACGCTGTAGCCAGGGAGGGCTCATCCACAAAGAAAACCTTTTATTTACCGGTTTCTGAGAGAGGAATATAATACTGTTCTCTCATCAGCCTTTTAAATGAAAAGCAGGAAACATAAAATCTTTTCAAATAATTATAACAAAATAATACAATCTTCTGTCTATATTATGGATAATTATGGAGCAGAGAGGCAGGAAGAGGGGAAGGGGGACAAAAGAGGGGAAAGAGAAAGTTGGAGGAGAGAAAAATGGAAACAGAGGACCACAGAAGGAGCCTACAGGCCCAGAGGGCATGGGGGAGGCATGCCACCACAGGTTTCCTTTCCCCCGTCAGGGTGAAAGATGAAAACGAATAGTCCGCAGAGGGACCAAGGAGATCTATGCTGAGCCACACAGAGTCACATACTCAGAGGCATCCAGAGACCCACAGGAGCTCAGCCATGCAAAGGGGTGGTTTACAAACAAGAGCACCTGCAAACACAAAGAAAACCCAGCTGAAGAATGTGTCAGAATGAGTGACAAAAGGTTAAGAACCGATGTGAGGGAAATCATCTTATCCTCGCTTTCACTGGAGACAACTCTGAACTTTTCATCCTGCAAAATGGGTAGAATCACACCCCATTTTAAAGAAAAACAGGTCTGTGTTCAGAGTGTCATTTCCAAATTGTGATACTTTGTTTAGAATATCTCGGCTGACATCACAGAGCTGTCTGGGGTTTGTTCAACCCTAAGTATAGATGGCAATTTCTTTTCTTGGAAATTCTCCTGTGAGGCAGATTTGATGACAGGTCTTAAGCCCTTGATGGAGAACTCAAGATTTTAGACCACCCAGAGACATGGTTGGCCACCATTCAAATGAAAAATTTCAGACTTTACGATTGAACCCAAACTCCTCAGCACCATACACAAGACCTTGGGGTAGCTGGGCACCCCCTCAGGGAGAGTCCTTACTCCCTCTCCCCAGCACACATCTCACGCTGCAGCCATACTGATGGTTCCTTCGTGCCACTGAGCCTTTGCACAGGCCTGGCACGCCCCTTCCCACTTTGTCTGCCAGACAAACCCATACCCTCCTTGGCACCTAGCCTGGGTGCCTATTATATTCTCATGACACCTTCTATTTCTTCTCCATAGCACCTACCACCAATTTAATGAAATAATAGTTAACTATGAACCTCTATCAATTGTTGAGTTCTTCAAAGCAAAGCCCATGCCTGTCTTTATCTTCAGCTCCTACCCCAGTGCCTCTCAACACTTGGTAGTTGAATGTATGAATGAAGGTTTCTCTCAGCTATTTCCTCTGAGAAATGCCTCTGATCCACCTTGCTTCTCCAGCCTGTGGGAGGGGACTCTTCCCCTGCTGTCCCACAGTGTCCAGTGCATTCCTTCCCCAGTCCCAGACTCACAGCACTGTAGTTGTCTGTGTGTCTCTAGGGACAAGCGTTCTGCAGTGTTTCTTTAGAGAATCAGGCCTCCAAGACAACACTGCCCCCCTCAGGCTGGGGCTACTGAGCTCTTTTTTTTTAAAAATATTTTATTATTTATTTATTTATTGAAGTATAGTTGATTTACAATATTACGTTAGTTTCAGGTGTACAGCATAATGATTTAGTATTTTTACAGATTATATTCCACTAAAAGTTATTACAAGATAATGGCTGTAATTCCCTATGCTATACAATATATCTTTGTTGTGTATCTATTTTATACATAGTAGTTTGTACCTCTTGATCTCATACCCCTAATTTGCCTCTCCCCCTTCCCTCTCCCCTTTGGTAATCACTAGTTTGATCTCTATATCTGTGAGTCTGTTCCATCATCCTGTCCATCCATAGGTCCAAAGAGGTTTTTATTAAGGGGACCAGTCTCTGGGTAAGTTTCAGGGAAGATGGGATAATTCCCTGGCTTCCCCTTGTTTTGATGAAAAGCTCCTACAGCTCCTGCCTTGCCTTCCTCCCCTCCTTGCCCTCCCTCCCCTTACATGCACAACAAGACTGAGGGCTCCCTGCACACAGGGCCAAGTCTGACTTCCAGAGCCCCCTTCATGGCACCTGCCTCTTAAACAACACTGGATGGCTGATTACCTGTTGCTTGATGCAACTGCATATGGTTAAGGCAAGTATTTGTTTAGTCATTCATTCGATGATTATTTACAGTATGCCTATTCTGTGCCAGCCACTGATCTAGACGAGGAGGTCAGCAATCTATGGCCTGACGGCAAATTGAGCCCAACATGTCTTGTATGGCCCATACAAAAGGTAAGAATGTTTTTTATCTTTTGAAATGGCTGGGTGGGGGGGGGGGGGGGGCGGAGAATATTTTATGACATAAAAATTATATAAAATTCAAATTTCAGTGTCCATAAATAAAGTTTTACTGGGACACAGTCATGCCCATTCATATATGCATTGTCTATGGCTGCTTTCACGCTACAGTGACAGAGCTGAATGGTGGCAACAGAGAATGTACAGCTCCCAAAGCCTAAACTATTTACTATGTGACCCTTTACAGAAACAGCCAACTCCTAATCTAGACACAGGGATAGAGCAACAAGGATGACAAAGTCTCAGCTCTCACGGCTGGACTCAGAGGAAGGAGACAGGTCACTGACAAAAAGTGAGAATGCTATGGAGAAAACTTTAAGAAGCTAAGGAGGATAACTTTGATGGGCATGGGTAGGTAGCAAGAAGAGACCCCCCTGGCGAGCTGGCATTTGAGCAGAGACCTGAGGGGCGTACAGGAGGGGACCTGGATGAGAGGGGGAGAGGATTTCAGGCAGTGAGAACCCCAGGTATTAAGGCTTCAAGTGAGGAGAGTCCTTGGCCAGAACCTTCCATCTGAAGACTTCCCTTGCAGTCATCATTGACACTGGAGCAGAGGCAGCAGCTCCTCTGCTCCTAACCTGTGTGGAGAGGGAGTGTGGTGCAGTGGTCAGAGTGTGGCTGCACATCGGGAGAGCTGTGTCTGGGTCCCAGCTGTGCTCCGAGATTTGTTCTTGACGTTCCATCTCCCTGAGCCTCGCCCTGCCTCCTTACCTGTAAAGCAGGGCCATGACACCTCTGACCCCAGGATGTTGAATAAGATGAATTTGAAGGCTCTTTCTAAACTGAAACACACATGAGGGGGTTAAGTATCATTACGATGGGCTTCTACCTGCCTGCCTTTTTGGTGGCCCCTGCTTTTGACTGTCAGCCCCCATCGGTTGGCTACCATTTATCTTGAATTTTCTGGGACAGCTTTGACTTCATGTGTTTGGTCCCACTGGCTCTATAAACCATTGAACTGTCCCAGAAAGTCACATATCTTATCCTCCGAACTACCTCTCCTGACTACTTCTCACATGAAGTGCCTGCCCCTTTGCAGACCCTCGTTCATGAAGATTTGGTGCGAAAAGCCTGACCTCTGGGCGGGAACAGGGAAAAGTTCCCTAGAATTGCTTTGAGGTCAGTGCTTCCACCATTTTGCAGGCGAGGAGTGGGGCGGCACTGCATTCCTCTCTCGGGTACTGCTCAGGTACTCAGGAGGATTTTAGGGGCCTGTGTTTTCTGCTCTGGAAAATGGGATGACTCACACCCCCTTTCCTAAAAGGATGCCTTACGGACAAAAGTGAGCTGCTGCAGTGCCCTTTGACGCCTGGGAGATACCAGTGAGAAAAGGATCATGCGTAAGCAATGTATTAAATTATTAATACCTGTTCTTTGGCAACTTCAGAGAATTCAGGCGGGCACAACCAGTGGCATTCCAGCTGCAAACTCAATTCCATTTCCTACTGCTATTCTCCTCTCAGAGCCTCTTGAAATCAAACTCTAATTCTCATCGTGTGAACTTTGTTTGCTCATGAACTTTGATTCACCAAGTGGCCACTCTAGGTGAAAATTTTTATAGGACTGAATTAAGCCAAATTGATTGTGGTTGGTTATAAGAGTGAATGCGGGGGTGGGGGGGAATCCACAACAGAATACCAGTAACGTAAAAATAACTTAAGAAAACTGACAAAACAAGAGATTCTTGCTTCTCGCAAGGTTCCATCGACACTGCCTTCTACAGACTCTCATCTTATGGCAAGTGGTGAGTGTTTAACCAGGTTTTGATCAGTGTTCATTCTTCGTTATCTAAGTGAGGGCTGAGGTGGGAAAGCAGATGATAGTCTCCCGCCTCCACTGCACCACTCCCATCTGACCGGGTCTCCTAAATAATCCTGGAACTTTGTGACATTTTAATTTGCTGGAATGAGACATAAGCAGGAAGGCTCAGGTCTGTGCATTTATCTTGCTCTTGGGGGAAATTAGTGCTGGCGCTAGAGCACACCCACTGTATACACGAATGAAAAAATACAATTCAATTTGTGTTGGAAGCTTAGGAGAGCAGGGCAACCATTTGTTAAGTGTGGGGTAATTCAGCGCCTGTTTTGCAGAGAAGCAGCGCTGAATCCCCCAGTTGGCAATTTCGCCAGCAGATAAGCGAGTTCCCAGCCTTCTGCAAAGTTTCTGGGCAGAAGATTGCTCTTCTGCAGTGCTGTGGCCCTGGAGCGGTGTTTCTGTTGGCCAAGTCTGCCTAGCGCCAGGCTCACCCAGCACACGGCCAGAATGGAGGGCAGGGGGGCTTCGCGTCAGGGACACGTTGATAGGCTCCTGAAAGGCGTATCCTGAGAGGTATAGAGTGTCGCAGGGGAAACGTTTTTATTTGAGAACACACTGTTCCCTTATCAACCTCCCCACTCAAGACTGCCTGCAGGTTCCTGCCGGTCTCACTGCTGAAGAAACAACGAGGAGGCGCTCCAGGGCAGAGCCTGCGGTGACCCCTTTTCGGTGAAATGGCAGATGCACGGGGGTGTGGCTGACGGATTCGCCAAAGTACATTTTGGAGAAAGTAATGAATTTCATTTCATTTGAAATGAATGAAACAGAGAAATATGTTGTATTGATAAAAAGCAGGGGTTGCCTATATATTCCAAATGGCCCGGTTTACACGTGTGCTTTGCCCCAAACTCACCTGATCTTTAAGCTCTCAGAGACCAGGAGCAAAACTCCGAGTCCCCCTTTCCTGCCTGTCTAGGGCCATGGCTGCAGGTCCCAGCCTGGGTGGTGCTCTTCATTTTCCTGCATCGGTTTCCTTCTTAGCACCCTGCATGCTCCCCTGGGACCGCAGGCTAGCTTGGCAGCCCCCCGCCCTCAACGGCCACTGCCAACGTGGTGAGGGAGCGGCTCGCATCCTCAGCAGGTGCTCTGTCAGGTTTGCTCAGGAAATGAGCACGGCCCTTGCTCCCTCCTGGTTCGATCTCTTTTCTGTCTACCCAGTACCCTCAGGAAATCTACCTGCTGATTGCAGATGCCCCTGGCAGTCCCTTCTCGGGTCCTTAGCAGAATTTCCTAGCTACCTGTCAGCCCCCTCATGCTCCTCGGGAGCCCAAGACTCCATGTCCTTGCGTGAAGTGGCACTGGAGTTCATAAAATAGCCTCTGGTGTGTCTGGGTTCAAATAGTGGGCCTGCTCTTTATTCTTTTTGAGTCATTTTATCTCTCTGAGCCTCAGTTTCCTCACTTGAAAATAAAGATATACACTTCAGATGAGCTTAAAACAGATAACTTTTTGTGACAGTCTGCATACGACCTGTGCTGGCACCCAGCAGTCACTGAATAAATCGCACTTCCTTGCCTGAGGTGTGAAAAATGCAAGAAGGGATTTGGTGAGCAGTCCAGTGCTCACAGTGCGTCTAATTGCCGTATATAACACAGATAATAATATATGGGTGCAGGGGGTGGGCTGGTTAAGTCCACACGGAGGGGATTTGGGGCTGAGACAGTGAAGGATTAGTAAAGGCAGAGAGAGGAGATGAGGGTCCTATCTGAGGGGATGCTGCAGCTCTGTGCATCACTGCCCATCACGGGACCATCATTTTAGCACATGTAATCCACCCCCAGCTTTGCAAAATACAGGAACATGTCTCACAACTTCCTTGTTTCCCAGATGGCTTAAGACACTGACCCAGGACTTCCCTGGTGGTCCAGTAGCTAGACTCCACGCTCCCAGGACAGCGGACCCAGGTTCCATTCCTGGTCAGGGAACTAGATCCCACATACCTCAACTAAGAGTTCACATGACGCAACTAAACATCCCTCATGCCACAACTAAGGATCCCATGTGCTGCCACAAAGATCCCACGTGTCACAACTAAGACCGGGCACAGCCAAATAAATAAATCAACAACAACAAAAAACCCCACTGATCTGAGAGCGATGCATGTGCTTGGTGAATCTCTGCCCCAGTTCTCATGTGAGTTGGCAGGTGATGAGTCTTTTCCAGCAACCTAAACGGACAGCCTAATCCAATTCTCAAGACACCTAAGGTCTTTCTTCTTGCAGGATAGGGTATTCAATCCTTGAAGCTATGCTGCTTCCTAGATCAGGGGAAAGCAGAGAGAGGCACTGGGTACCAGGGAGGTGGGCAGGCCCAGGGCAGCACCCCCTGGCTGCACTGGGCTCTCTCCCCTGGTCAAAGAAGAGCAGGAGAGGATCTTGATCTGCAATAGCTCCGGGAGGGGTCACAGGGTACAGTGCCCTGAATTAATATGGTCTCTGTTCAGACACCTGAGTCCGGGCTATTAACAGAATCATAAAATGCTGAAGCTGAAAGGGCCTTTGAGACAGCTTATTCCAGTGCTTTTCTAACCATGCTCTGCAGTCCTGAGCTCGAGAGGCGATCTCAGGGTCTGCTAGGAGTGTGCAGCGGAGAGAAAGAAGGCACATGTTCCTCTCCACCTTCGACCAGAACCATTCCACTCCATCTCTTTCTTAATGCTGGAGGGTGCGGCCAATGAAGGGTTCACCTGGTATAAAAGGGTTCCACTGCAGCAAAATAAAAACTGCCACGAAAGCCCCAGAGTTGTTTATCCCATGTCCATATTTGAGAGTCAAAGGAGCCTGACTTCTCCAAGGTCTCCCAGCTGGTTAGTACAAATCCCGGCTGGTTAGTCAAGCTCTTCCCCCACAGCCTGCCCTTCAAGCAATCTGATTGCTATCTCCATGCTGTCCCGGCTGGTGATGCCAGGAGCTGTAGTCACGCAGTGGAATGTGGGAAGTGGAAGGGGATCTAAGCAACGTCGACAGGGGAGTGCAGAGTCTGGAAGAAGCAGCAGCTATCTGCTGTGAGATATTTCGAGGAGTTCCTGGTTTGCCAGGCCCTTTCTACAGCATCTGTAGGTAGCCCTGCTGAATGGGTCTGGGACTCCATAGGACATGGAGCGGCACCAAAGACCCCCAGAGCCTGGGGTTCTAGCCCTGCCTCTGCAGCCAATTTGTTGTGTGACCTTGGGCAAGTAATTATGTCTTTAAGCCTCCTCATCTACAGATGGATTATTTCTAAGATCATTCCAGCTTTAGAATTCTAGGCTTTCTCTGATCTTTAATGATGACGTCATCCTCGTACAAATGTCTATATTTAAAATCAACTTGCCATGAAAAATAAGTCTCTGCTCCCCCTTTGTATCCTTACAAGCTTCAGGTGCCTTAAAGATGCCCATGGCTTATTTAATCTGACCTTCAAAGAGGTGACATTCTGGTCCACTTGGGGGGGTGACATGACAGAAAATGTTCAGCCCAGCTTTGATGATTAACCTGTATTGTTATATGCAAAGAAACTCCAGTGGCCTCCTGCACACCCTCATCGATGTCCTCAGTGCTCTTTGCTGAAATTTTGCCCTTTTCCTCTATGCCCTGCAAACTGACTCAGCATACATGAGCCATCCCAAGGCTTGTCCAAGAGCACCTGTTACGTGCCAGACTTGAAAAACTGTGCATACAGCCAACTAGTTGGACTATGAAACAGCTGCTCCGAGGCATGGAGCGGGGTGCCCTGTGGAGCTCTTAGGACAGCGGAGATGGTGCGCGTGGCAGACTGAAGGCTCTGGGTGAGTAGCCACAGCATCCATGTGCTCTGGACACTGGGCATATAGAGGAAAGGTGAACAGACCCCTTAGCGAAGACTCCAGTCTTGACCGAGCAAGGCACGTGGGTATACGGCCTCCAAAGAGGGCATAATTCTAGGAGTCAACAGCCTCAAGTTCTTCACCCACCAGAGCCCAGCCTCATTGTAGGAAAAGCACTGATTCACTCCGAGGCTTCAGGATGCTATTAAATTACTTTTCCATTATTATGTGATTTATGCTGGGATCAGGCTGAGAGGTCCCTGCATTGCTTTCCCCTCCTCACCTCACCCACCCGCGTCTCAACCACTGCCCAAACATGCACAGAATTTATAACACTGAAATTGGCTCTGAGACCCGGCGCTGTGGCATTTTTCTTTCTGTGAGGGGTTTTTGCTACTGTGTGGGTTTTATGCATATGTCCAGATGATTCTTATATTAAGTTGCAGGAAAAAAAATTCAATTTGTTTTTTATTAAAGTCCAACCGCTGCCCTACCAGTCAATCCCATTTATTTCACTGAGTGTGGATTGCTCATGTCAACCCATGATTACCATGCGCTACCTCGATAACAGCCTGCTGATTAGCCCAACATCTGAAAAGCTGCCTTTCGTAAATTACATTCCAACTAACGAAGCCCAGATGCACTTGCTTCCGTGTACTCTCTCGCTCTCCCTCTCTCTGTCACGCACAGGAGCCAACCGCAAGGCCAGCGCTGGCATCTGAACGTCATTATAACCTAAGCCTGGGATTTCAGGCCCAGCCACAGTGGAGGTCTCCTTTGCTGTGGCCCTCGGAAATCAGGTTTACATAACTCCCCTCCGCTTCAATGTGCCGTCTCCCAAAGTTTGACTGGGAGTCAGATTAGAGCTCCATTATTACGGTCAATGCAGAGAATCCAGACACCAGGCAGTGCTTTAATTTAGGATAATAAGGAAGATGAACCACATGTGGTGCTGGTAGTGTAGGTGCAAGGGCTGTGATTTTTAAATTATGCTAAACAGATGTGGAGGGGAAAGTTGCCATCCATAGGACAGTTTAATTCAGCTTGAACAGAGACAGGCCCTGACGTGGTTTGGGGCTGTTTATGCCATCCTGCTGCCCAGAGGCGGCAATTCAAAGAGGCTGAACGGCAGCTCGCCCACGGGTTTCCGCAGTGGTCAGCCCTGTCGGGTTCTGCTGAGTGACAGCTTAAAGGCCTTTTCTATCTGAGTTCCCTCATGTCTCAGGCAGAGAGAAAGAGAAGGCCAGGACTCAGGGGTGAATTAGTAATGGTGAATATATGGTGCCTCTTTTCCCAAGGTTGAGGTTTTCTACGCAGCTCTAAGTCCTTACCAAGAACTGCTTGGGATAGAGCCTGTGTGCAGCAACAGCTCAGAAGAAGGGCCTTCCCTGGCGGAATTCACCCAGAGCCCCAGAGCCCAGGGAACACCCACAAGGACCACTCTGCTGTGCCCACTTCCCACCAGGCTCTGCTCACCACTCCCTGCAGTCAGAGCACTAGAGGAGGAGACGCTGGGAAGGTGGGGCATCTTGAGGTCTAGAGATTGCAGGTCAAGGCTAGAGGTGGGAGGCACTTGGACCAATAGCCAGAGCTGCAGGAAATGCTGACCATCAGAGATGACCAGGGAAGTGCAGGTAAAGCAGGGATCCCAGCTCCTGGACTCACGAATCAGGAAGGAGTCTCTTTATTCTCTCTTCCTACTTCTTTTCAAGTGAGAGAATAATTTTTGAGACGATTGGCATCTGGCTCTAAGTTTTTGCCCAGTGATCGCTTATATGCTCAACCTGCCACATTACCTCATCTCTTAAGCAGAGAGAAACGTGAGAAAAGCCAGGATAAGGGTAGCGTGGGCCTGGGTGAATACGTGGCACCTCTGCAGAGTGGGCTGCAAGGTGATGGTCATGGTGCAATTCTCTCTCCCCTGTCCTTGAGTGTAGACTCAAGCCGAACATTGACTCAACAAGCATTTATTAGGCCCTGTCTGTTTGAAAGGCCTGACTTCGTGTTGTTTGCACTGTTTATATAGGAGAAGATCTGCATGGACAAAAATGTATCTGGAGAAGAGAAAGAGACTAGAGCCTAAAAGTGTTAGAAACAAAACACCATGCAGGTGCAGCAGAGGGGAATGGCCTTCTAGCTGAGGCAATCCTGAAGGGCTCAAGGAGGAGGGAGATTTGAGTGGAGCTTATAAACTCCATCCCAAATCCTGGAAGAATGGGAATCTCACTCACTTTCCTTCTATGTGTTTTTATTTTGTTTTTTTTTAAATGCAGAATGGACTTTTTCCTGTATTCTAGCAATAAGGCCCAGAGAGGGAATTTGAGGCAGGAGCTCATGGGACCAGTCTGATAATTAGGACCTAAAATTGAGGCCTTGGGTTTGGGGAGGAACCATGAACATGTCAGATTGTTCAGAAACCCCATCCTAGACATTCTCACCTGTCCTGTAACTGCCAGCTTTTCCAGGGCTAGAGAGGCTCATGAATTAAAGGGACACTGCAATGCCATCTCATTTTGTTAGCTCCTATGTCCATGCTCGAAAGAATGTTCACCTGCACGGTAATTCTAGGGAACAGGATTCTCCGAAGTCTGGCATCAAGATTCCCTTCCAAGAAGTGATCATGTTTGTTTCATAGACAGAACTAGAGAAATAAAGAGTACAAGAATGGATACACAGAAAGACAGACAGGCTGAATCAGAGACAGGCAGAAGTTTTTCCAGTGTCGTCTTCACACAGGGAAAAGAATGAAAAGTCAGAATTCAAGGCCAGCACTCTTCTTAATCCAGAGAAATTGTTTTTTCTACTACACTTTGCTTCCTACTGTTATTTACATAATGTTACAATAAAACAAAACATTTGCATCATGCCTTACAATTTGTAAAGAGTTCCAAATCTCACAAACATTTGGTGATCCTTCCACCATTATTAGTCTCTATTTAGAGATGAAGAAATTAAGTCACACAGACATGGAGTGATCTGCTTAAGGCCACCTCACTGGCCAGCAGGAAATCCCACAGCCTGCCTCTCTAATTCAAGGAAGCTTCTCCCATGCAACCAAATGTCCTGGCTCTCTGCTAGACCTCTAGTCACAGCAGAGCCCTGAGCAGAGAACATGTCTTGATTCTAATTCTCTTGACCTCAGTTTCCTGATTTTTAACACTGAGATAAAAATGCTCCATCTGTTCTGTTCCTTGACCATGACAAACCTGCTTCCTTCTTCCCTAAAAAGAAAACCCTTTCTTGGGTGCTATTCTCTGATTTCTTCTGTGGCCATAAATGGAAGGACAGACTCCTGTATGTACCAGCATGTATCTTGCTTGCTGTCACTTGTCCCTTCTCCTACAGACACAACCACTTGATGAGCCAGATAAGCCCTTTACAGAAAACGTGGAATGTTAACAGGGTGATAGCTGGCATATGCCTCTGGGGCATTGTACTGGCCTCTAGTAGAAATCTCATTATCTGCCTAAATTTGTTTACCAAATAAATGAGACAACCTATTTATTTATCATGTAAATTTAATTAGAGGCCTGATTTATTTACTCTGTGTCTATCAAGGTCTCACCACCTTCTCCAGCTCTGCATTCTGGCCACTCTAGCCATGGCACGTAACAAGGAAAATGAGCTCTGTCTTTCCTGGATCTTGGCTCTGGAGCAACAGGAAGCAGAGTGCTAAAGGCAAGGCCGAGATGTGGTGAGGGGGGGTGGAAACTCAAAAGACAGAGGCCACTCCCCCCCAAACCTCCAAAGTCACCAAATCTGAATGGGGTTTCTGTGAGAATGAGTCCCTAGGAAGCATCCTGGAGTCAAATCTAGTAGGATTTAATGTAAGGTCAAGGAGGTAGTAAATCCATAAAATACCACACTTACAGTCACTCCATCATACAGGGAGCTTCCGCTTTTATTATTTGTTAAATGTTGTTCCTCTACTTTTAAAAGCAATAAATGTTCCTTGGGAATTTTTCCAAAGCAAAATCTGAGGACTAATGGCTGGTTCATCAGGATCTCAACAGGAATTTTGCAAAGATATTAGTCAAATAAATTTGGGCAAACTTGAATTTAACAAAGTTTGATATAGTAATCATGCATTGGGACTCTCGGAAAGGCACACAGAGTACACATGTGACTTTATACTCCTGTGATCGTGGAAATGATTCCTTTTCTCACAGAGAAACTTGGTAATTAAGGATCTGCAGAAATCCATAAACAGTATATCTTTTCATCTGTTTGTGTCTTCTTCAATTTCTTTCATAGTGTCTTATCCTTTTCTAAGTACAAATCTTTTACCTCCTTAGGTCGGTTTATTCCTAGGTATTTTATTCATTTTGATATGTTTATAAATGGGTTGTTTCCTTAATTTTTCTTTCTGAAAGTTTGCAGTTAGTGTATAGAAATGTAACAGATTTCTATACATTAATTTTGTATCCTGCAACTTTATCTAATTCATTGATGACTTTAGTGGTTTTCTGGTGACATCTATAGGATTTTCTATGTTTAGTATCATGTTATCTGCAAACAGTGATAATTTTACTTCTTCCCTCCCAAATCAGATTCCTCTTATTTCTTTTTCTTGTCCAATTGCTATGTCTAAGACTTCCAATACTATGTTGAATAGAAGTGGTGGGAGTAGGCATCCTTGTATTATTCCTGATCTCAGAGGAAATGTTTTCAGCTTTTCACCATTGAGTATGTTAGCTGTGGACTTATCATATATGGTCTTCATTATGTTGAGGTATGTTCCCTCCAAGGGCACTTTGTTGAGAGTTTTTATCATAAATGGATGTTGAATTTTGTCAAAAGGTTTTTCTGCAACTATTGAGATGATCATAAAAACCATACAGTTTTTATTCTTCAATTTGTTACTGTGGTGTGTCACATTGATAGATTTGTGGATTTTGAACCATCCTTACATCCCTAGGGTAAATCCCATTTGATCATGCCATATGATCATCTTAATGTATTGTTGGATTCGGTTTGCTAATATTTTGTTGAGGATTTTTGCAACTATGTTCATCAGTGATATTGGCCTGTAATTTTCTTTTCTTGGATATCTTTGTCTGGTTTTGGTATCAAGGTGATGCTGGTCACAGAGAATGAGTTTGGAAGAGTTCCTTCATCTGTATTTTCTTGGAATAGTTTGAGAAAGATAGGTGTTAAGTCTTCCCTAAGTGTTTGGAAGAATTCACCTGTGAAACTATCTGGTTCTGGATTTTTGTTTGTTGGGAGTTTTTTTGTTTTATTTTTTAAATTACTGATTCAATTTCATTGCTGGTAATTGGTCTGTTCACATTTTCCATTTCTTCCTGGTTTAGTCTTGGAAGATTGAACATTTCTATGGATTTATCCATTTCTTCTAGATTTTCCACTATATTGGCATATAGTTGTTCTTAGTAATCTCTTATGATCCTTTGGATTTCTGTGGTGTTGGTTTTAACTTCTTCATTTTCATTTCTGATTTTATTAATTTGGGCCCTCTCTCTTTTTTTCTTGATGAGTCTGGCTAAAGGTTTATCAATTCTGTTTAGCTTTTTAAAGAAGCAGCTTTCAGTTTCATTGATCTTTTCAATTTTTTTTTTGAGTCCCTATTTCACTTATTTCTGCTCTGATCTTTATGATTTCTTTCCTTTTACTAACTGTGGCTTTTGTTGGTTCTTATTTTTCTAGTTCCTTTAGGTATAAGGTTAGGGAGAATTAATATTGTTAAAACGACCTTACTACCCAAAGCAATATACAGATTCAATGCAATCCCTATCGAAATACCAATGGCATTTTTCACAGAACTAGAACAAATAATTTCAAAATTTGTATGGAAACACTAAAGACCCCAAATACCCAAAACAACCTTGAGAAAGAAGAACAGAGCTGGAGGTATCATGCTCCCTGACTTCAGACTATACTACAAAGCTACAGTCATCAAAACAGTATGGTACCGGCACAAAAATCGACACACAGATCAATGGAACAGAATAGAGAGCCCAGAAACAAACCCACACTTAATGGGCAATTAATCTACAACAAAGGAGGCAAGAATATACAATGGAGAAAGATAGTCTCTTCAAGTGGTGCTGGGAAAGTTGGACAGTTACATGTAAAAGAATGAAATTACAACATTTTCTCATACCATATACAAAAATAAACTCAAAATGGATTAAAGACCTAAATGTAAAACTGGAAACCATAAAACTCTAAGAGAACATAGGCAGACACTCTTTGACATAAATTGTAACAATATTTTATTTTTGGATCTGTCTTCTAAGGCAAAGGAAATGAAAGCAAAAACAAACAAATGGGACCTAATTATACAAACACTTTTGTACAGCAAAGGAAACCATCAACAAGACAACCTACTGAGTGGGAGAAAATATTTACAAATAATATGAATGATAAGGAGTTAATAGCCAAAACATAGGTCATCAACTCAACGTCAAAACAGGTCATACAACTCAATATCAAAAGAAACCAAACAACCCAATTAAAAAATGGGCAGAAAACCTGAATAGACATTTTCCCAAAGACATACAGATGGCCAATAGGCATATGAAAATATACTCAACATTGCTAATCATCAGAGAAATGCAAATCACAACCACAGTAAGATATCACCTCACAACTATAATAATGGCTATCATCAAAAAGATGACAAATAACAAATGTTGGAAAGGTTGTGGAAAAAAGGGAAACATTGTACACTGTTGGTGGGAATGTAAATTTGTGCAGTCACTGTGGGTACATTATGGAAGCTCCTCATAAAACTAAAAATAGAACTACCATATGATCCATCCAGCAATTCCACTCCTGAGTATAATCTGAAGAAAATACAAACACCAATTTGAAAAGATACATGCACCCACATGTTCATAGTACCATTATTTATAATACCTGAGATATGAAAGCAACCTAAGTGTCCATAAATAGATGAATGGATAAAGAAGATGTGGTAGATATAGGTAGGTAGGCAAGTAGATAGATAGATAGAGAGAGAGCTAGATAGATAGTGGAATACTACTCAGCCATAAAAAAGAATGAAATTTTGCCATTTGCAACAACATGGATGGACCTGGAGGGTATTATGCTTAGTGAAATAAGTCAGGCAGAGAAAGACAAATACTGTATGTTATCACTTATATGTGGAATCTAAAACATAAAACAAACTAGTGAATATAACAAAAAAGAAACATTCACAGGTATAGAGAACAAACTAGTAGATACCAGTGCGGGTAGGGAGTGGGCAAGGGGTAAGATAGGGGTAAGAGATTAAGAGGTACAAACTACTATGTATAAAATAAATAAGCTACAAAGATATATCGTATAGCACAGGCTCAGTAGTTGTGGTGCATGGGCTTAGTTGCTCCATGGCATGTGGGATCTTCTGGAACCAGGGCTCGAATCCGTGTCCCCTGCATTGGCAGGCAGATTTTTAACCACTGTGCCACCAGGGAAGCCCTCTGTTACTTTAAATATTCTCTATGTATTTAATGCTTTCCTATTTGTGGGCATTTAGCATGTTTTCAGGGTTTTATTTTGTTTTTTGATGTTATAAATGTAACTGTGTAAAGATCTTCCTAGAATATACTTTTGTTCAAGTTTTAAATTATTATTTTAGGATAAATTCCTAAGAGAATTAGGAGTTTAAAAAATACAAACTTTTTATATTGATGTAAAGTTGATTTATAATATTATGTTAGTTTGAGGTGTACAACATAGTGATTCAAAATTTTTATAGATTATACTCCATTTAAAGTTATTATAAAATATTGGTTATATTCCCTGTGCTGTACAATAAATCCTTGTAGCTTATTTATTTTATACGTAGTGGTTTGAGTCGCTTAATCTCCTGCCTGTATCTTGCCGCTTCCCGCCTTCCCTCTCCCAGCTGGTAACCACTAGTTTGTCCTCTATAAGGACGTAAACATTTTTAATGTTTTTGGTAAATATTGTATAACTACTTTCCAAAAATATTGCATCAGTCTACATTCCTGCTAGCAGCACAGGAAGCATGCCTATTTCATACTGACTTCACTGGCAGTATTATGTTTTTATCATTTAAATAAGTTGCTAATTTTGTAGTTGAAAACAATTTATTTTTTAATTTATATTTTTTCATTGTTTAACATCCATCATCATACATTGTTACAAAATTTAAGTTGCATTTTTGATTACCAGAATCTCAATCATTTTTCATCTCTTTATTAATCTTTTCCACATATTTTTCTTTGAATTGTTGCTTCATATGTTGCCCATGTTTCTTTTTAGGGTATTAATGCTTTTCATTTATATGAGGCTTTTTACACATATTTAATACATCAACTTTCTTCCTATTTTTTTTTTTTTTTTTTTTTTTTGTGGTATGTGGGCCTCTCACTGCCGCGGCCTCTCCTGTTGTGGAGCACAGGCTCCGGACTCACAGGCTCAGCGGCCATGGCTCACGGGCCCAGCCGCTCCGCAGTACGCGGGATCCTCCAGGACCGGGGCACAAACCCATGTCCCCTTCATTGGCAGGCGGACTCTCAACCATTGCGCCACCAGGGAAGCCCCTTCCTATGTATTTTTGAGAAATATGTTTGTGTTTCCATTTTGTTTATATTTTTTTTAATTAGTTAATTTTATTTATTTATTTTTGGCTGTATTGGGTCTTCGTTGCTGTGCGCAGGCTTTTTCCAGTTGCGGCGAGCGGGGGCTACTCTGTTGCATATGCAGGCTTCTCATTGCGGTGGCTTCTCTTGTTGCGGAATATGGGCTCTAAGCACGCGGGCTTCAGTAGTTGTGGCTCGTGGGCTCAGTATTTGTGGCTCACAGGCTCTAGAGCACAGGCTCGGTAGTTGTGGCACACAGACTTAGTTGCTCTGCGGCATGTGGGATCTTCCCGGACCAGGGCTCGAACCCATGTCCCCAGCATTGGGAGGTGGATTCTTAACCACTGTGCCACCAGGGAAGCCCTGTTTATAATTTTTTTGATTGCTGTTTTTTATTTCTTATATAATTATCTCAACATATTTGTTCAATTTATTTTAATTCTTATCTACATTTGAGGACAAAGTAACTGTCCACACATCTTTTCTTTTAAGTTTCAAAAAATGCTTTGCTCTTTTAAATTTAACTAAATTTAGCTGAAATCCAGAATTTATTTTGGTATATTTTGGGCTTCTGTTGAAGACTCAAGCCCTGAGCCCATGGCAATGCATCAGTCATCGCTAAGATCCTTTTAGCTAGTGGTTTTGCTATCTAACTGGGACATAGGAACACTTTTAGTGTTCATTTAACCTGGCCTCTTTGAAGAAAGTAACGCAGGTAACAACTTATGCACTGTGATTAGAAGTGAATCAGGAGGATTCCCCCACCCCAACCCACTGCCACATACCAAAAAATATATAGTACATTTAGCATCCAGGGGCAAGACCCCAAATTTTCCATTATACACATATTCCTTTTCTTTCTACTAGGTTACAACAAACAAACAAAAACCCAAGCCAGGGAAGTAAAATCCTTGAGATGGATCCCAGAGTTAGGGGTGATTATTTTCCGGGACTTTTTAGCTAAGAGTCCCAGATTCAACAGGACAAAACCCAGGATGAAGGAACATTGGGATGGGGGATCCATAAGGCTGAGGTGGGCATGGCCTTACCTGCCTGTGAGGGCGGGGCCTAAAGCACAGCTTTGCACCTGCATCCTCCTGCTCCCCCCTCCCCTTAGCCTGAGAGTTAGCTCTGCTCCCACAGTGGGCCTTCTTCCACTGATGAGTTAGGAGACACCCCAGGGCAATTGGAGGGAGAGTAATCTAATTCCCCTGCATGTGGAAGAGGGACAGTATATTCCCAAGTTTCAGACCCAGGCACAGACACAAAGTCCCTGGTCTCCTGTACAGCAGACACATGATCCCTGGCTGTTACTTGATGTGTTATATCTGTCTTTCATAACTGGCTTAGGCTGCGAGCTTATTTTTAAGCACAACTCAAAGCATCGATTTCACAATGAAATATAAAGCCCAAGGTGATACGGCCCTGACTCTTTTGAGAGATCACTTCTCCTTCTGCCTCTACCAGAGTCAGTCAGGTTTCTTTTTTTCCCTGAGATGAACCAGTTGGAGGAACCAAAGGTCTCAGCACCTGAAAACCGCTTCCCTTTTCAGTTCAGCCACATGCTACTGTCTGTTCTCTGGCCTGGGGCAAATACTTAGCATTTTGCTTTTGGTTTTCCTGAAAATGCCTGTCAGCAGCTTCACATTTCTTTCTTTAGCCTCTTTCATTCCAGATCTCCCAAACAAATAACTAGAGGTTGGGTGACATCTTTTAGTAAATTTCAAAAAAAAAAAACGAATAAAGGTGAGAGACTGTGTTTATGTTGTGTTCAATATTCTCTTATGTACTAAAAAAAAATGTAAGTAGCTCTTATCCCTCCAAAAGCAAGAATGTATAGGAATATTGAAATATTACCTAAACAATGAGGGTGTGGGACAGGACAGAGGTGGGCAGGCAGAGTGAGGGGAGGTCAACCCTCCCAGATCCAGTCCTCCTCTCCAATCTTGTGCAGAGATGCTTCTTCTAGTTGAAGAAGCCAGAGAACGAATCCCTTAGAGTTTGGGTCAACAGGGCCTTCTGTCCCCCTACCTCTCCGCCCCACACCCCCACCAGGACAAACTTACTCTAGTTTGTTCACACCAAAGATTTTAAGTAGGGTGACCATGTGTCCCAGCTTTCCCAGTTCTGTCTCAGTTTACACCATTGTCCATTTCACTCTCTGCTGTGGTCTGAATGTGTGTTGAAATTCTAATGCCCCCTGTAATGGTATTAGGAGGTGGCCCTTTGGGAGGTGCTTAAATCATGAGGGTGGAGCCCTCACCTGACCATACTGGTATCCTGATCTCAGACTTCCAGCCTCTAGAACTGTGAGAAATAAATTTCTGTTGTTTATAAGCTACCCAGTCTGTGGTATTTTGTTACAGCAGCCTGAATAGACTAAGGCACTCTCACAAAGGTCTCAGTTTGGATGATAAATTATACAGTTACCCTAATTATTTGTAGAGAAAGAGATGAAGTAGAAATTAAACTCTCATTTTCTCTCTAGATTTGGGGATTGAGGTAAGATGAGTCACACGCTATTCCAGGAGTTGGCGAACATTTTCTGTAAAGGATCAGATAGTAAATATTTTTGGCCTTGTGGGCCAGACAGTTTCTATTATAACTAACTCAACTTGGCTGGTTCAGAGAAAGTGGTAATAGATAATATGTAAACAAATGTGCTTGGTTTTGTTCCAAAAAACTTTATCTATGGACACAGAGATTTTAATTTCACATAATTTTCATGTGTTACAAAATAGTTTTCTTCTTTTGATATATTTTTTAACCATCTGAAATATAAAAGCCATTCTTAACTCAAGGGCCAGATTTGGCCTGCAGGTCATAGCTGACCCCCATGCTATTCTCTCACCTGTGTGAACACACTTGGGTACTTGTGGACGAGCCCCTTGTTCTCTTCTGGGAGGTGCTCCGTTGGTTCTGTTCTCTGTATACATTTGGTATCATCGTAGTCAACAATTATATTTATACAGCCTGAACACATGGCTGAGGTTTGAGATTTCGAGAGGTGGAAGAAATCTTATTATCTCTGCAGTTTTCAACCATGGAGCGGTGACAGGTGAGATGTATCATAAGTAATTTGCTACCAATAATAAACTACCAAAGCTTGCGAGGGATTAATTCCTATTCAAAAATTAGAGCAGATTTGACGTTTTCATTATAAGAGTGCTGTTCTCTCTCACTTCATTCTGATCTGCTCTCTTAGGGTAGTAAGAGGGGGTCTCCCAAGACATGAATGACAGTTGAAGTTCACAGGCAAGACCAACTGTCAGGGATGCCCCAGAGCTGTGTGACAGGTGAAGGTGGAGAAGCTCTGACCTGGTCCAAGCTCATTCTTTTTCAGATGGGTAAAGGTCTTCATAACAGCCCTGCATAAGGAAGGGCCCAGGAAGAATGTGGTGGGCCCAAGTCCGCACACAGCGCAAACTGAGGGGCAGAGGCCAAGCAACGTGCTCAAGGTCACACAGCTTATAAGCAGTAGAGTTGGAGCTCTAATGCAGGTCTCTAGGGTCCTGAACTTGGTGGGCTTTGCTATACCACACAGCGTTCAGTATCACAAGGGCCAGAGAAACCTCAGAAACTCACAGTCTGCTGTTTTCAGGCCGTGACTACGACAATAACCTAAAGCATTGGGTCACTCCGCCATTATTGTACAGTCGGGGCCTTCTCATCCATGGTGCTAGCATGGGAAGTTGCACTATCCCTATTTTATGGATGAGTAAACATTCAGCTAACGACCTAGAGGATCCAATCAATATTCACAGAACGGGCATAAAGTGCTTCTATAAAGACAGAATCGGTGACCAAAGAGTGGTTATCTCTGTATGAGGTGGAAGCTCTTTGGCAGAATGGGAAGTAAACAGTAAGGTACCCTGTAGCAGGCTTGTCTAATTGCCAGTGTGGAAGGCCTTTGGGGTCATCAAGTCAAATTCTCTACGTGCCAGGGAATAGGACATTGTTGAGCACATTGGGAAACAGTCTCCCCCAAATGCCATCCAGCCAAAGCTGGCTTGTCTGGCTTGTCATCAGAAGGACTTCTTGTTAGCCAACCTGTGCCCAGGTCTACAGGGCAGTGATGACCGTGTGCATAACTATGACTCGGGGCACGCTAAGGACAATGCACCCTCAACCATGAAACAATTTAATTCTTCTAAACATAATGCTATTGGTAATTTTATTATGTTTTAGTTCCTTGAAAACTGGTCACTAATTTGTATTGCATTAATCAGTCTACAGTGAAATACCCAAATCATGTGCATGCATGGTTCCAGAGTTTGTTTTCAGTTGGTTACTTTTAAAGGTTGATTTTTTTTTTTTTTTTTTTTTTTTTGGACGGCGGCCATGGTTCACGGGGCCCAGCCGCTCCGCAGCATGTGGGATCTTCCCGGACCAGGGCACGAACCCCTGTCCCCTACATCGGCAGGCGGACTCTCAACCACTGTGCCACCAGGGAAGCCCCTAAAGGTTGAATTTTTTACATCCAAACTCCTGTTCATGTTCAGTAGCCCCCATATTAAAACAAAACACTCATGATGCCACCTAAACCAGTTTCACTTCTCAGGTCCTTTAGAGTGCCTCATTCTGACACGAAATGCTCCTCTCATTCCTTTTAGTCACTAGAAAGAAGTTCAAAGAGTTAAAGCTCCTCTTAAACTTGGGACCTCCAGCAATATCAGGCTTACCAAAGCATCCAGCCAGCCACAGCTAGGACAGTAAACAAAGGGAAGCATAGAAAACAAGACAGAGAAGCACGCAGGAGGGCTGGACTCAGGTGAGTGGGAATGGCTGCCTCTTTCATTACACCACAAAGCCCTGAGACATTAATGTTGATGGCTAGAAAGACAGGGGAGTATAAAACACTGGAGGAGCACAGGCAGAGGCTAGACTCTGCCAGAATTTAAAGAGACAGAAATAAACGCAGAGCGCTAAAGCAACCCCTTGGAGACTGTGCTTTGGATTTTTCTTACCGAAGGTCAGATAGAAAAGGGAGGCAAGGAAGGAAAGCAGCAAAGACAGAGAGAGAAATGGGAGGAGAGGAAGGAGGGGGGCTGGTAGGAGAAGGGAGAAAAAAAGGCA
Organism: Neophocaena asiaeorientalis asiaeorientalis; assembly: GCF_003031525.2. Classification (NCBI taxonomy): domain Eukaryota; kingdom Metazoa; phylum Chordata; class Mammalia; order Artiodactyla; family Phocoenidae; genus Neophocaena; species Neophocaena asiaeorientalis. Next base: position 782,932 of record NW_020175666.1, read on the forward strand.
GCGTTTTTCAAAACTAATCAATGCCCAGAACCTTAGTTACGTATATTACTTTGTCTTCCCCCCGCTGTGGCCTGTGCCCTCTCTTTATCACTGTTATCAGAGCTAAAACAAACCTTTGGGGCCGTCACTAGCATTTTCAGGGCCTGAATTCTTTCTGGGTTTTAGTCTTTCTGCTGCCTTTCTCACGGGTCCATCTTTAGCCTTTTTGGCTTAAGATCTCTTTTTGCCAGTGTTTCATCTTTCCGACACCTGGAGAGAGGGATCGCCGGCGTTGGCGAGTTCCTTCTCCTCACTTCCTGGCTAGGTTCAGTGTTCGGTGAAGCAGGAGAAACGACCCTCATTCCCAGTTCCCCTGCAGTGGGTTGAATAGTGTCCCTCAAAAAGATGTGTCCTAGTCCTCGAGTCCAGCACCTGTGAAGGTGACCTTATTTGGAAATAGGGTCTTTGCAGATGATTTTAGTTCAGAAGGAGCCTGAATCCAATGTCTGGCATCTTTATAAGAGACAGGAGAGGGAAATTTGAGACACAGAGGCACAGGGAAGAAAGACGTGTGAAGACGGAGGCAGAGATTAGAGTACTAACGTAGGCCAAGGAATACCAGGAGCCGCCAGAAGCCGGAAGAGACAAGGAAGGATCCTCCCCTAGAGACTTCAGAAGGAACTTGGCCCTATCGACACCTTGACTTCAGACTTTAAAACCAACAGACTTATAAGAGAATAAATTCCTGTTGTCTTAAGCCACCTGGTGTGTGGTAATTTGCTGCGGCAGCCCTTGGAAACTAATATATCCCACTAAGCAAACTCTACCAATATTGGAACATTTCTTTGACACAGAAAGGACAGTGGGTTAAAATTTGGTTCTTACAAGTTGGGACAAATTAACCCACAGGTTATGCTCCCCCTGTGCCTGGTTGGCATGTGCAGTAGAAGCTTTGGGTGAAGCCAAAGGTAACTTTGGTCTGTGAAGGGCCATTGGGCATTTGGTTAGAGCAAAAGGTGAGGGCATCAGGAGGTCAGGAAAGGCCCAGAAAGGGAGATGGTTGGAAATGACCTCAAATAGCTACAAAGACTAACCTTATTGCCTATGGATGAGACAGGTAGGGCCTCCCAACCCCATGGCTTGGCAGAGCTCTCAGTTCACATTTTCACATTCCAGCTCCCCTTCCCCTGGAGTGGAAAGATGGGGACAGACTAGAATTTCTTATTCCAGGACATAGTCTCTCCCAAGACTGGGATAGTTGGCCCTTCTTCACCTAGATCACTGCCTATCACTGACTTAGCAGCCCCTTCTCCCTTCATTTTCGGCCTGCTTCTCACCTCCCACTCCAAAGCTGGCTTCCTTGTAAAGCACATAAGGATCTGGGAGAGATTCTTAAGTCTGGCTGAGCAGAAAATCACATTCACTTAGAAGGAACTCTAGGGCTGTGCACAAAGTAAAGTCCACTTTGGAAGAAAGTTAGGCAGTCGGCCAAGACACTCTTTAATTCATAGAAATGAAAAATGTTGCAATGCTTATTGGGAGGGGACAAACCCAGTGGTTAACTGCAGAAACCGAAAAGGTCAGACGGTGAACGCTCCTCTTTTTGTTTTCTCTGATACACTATGTGACCATGGCAAAGCAGTATATTCTCTGGACAAGCTTCTCTATGGGAGATACAGTGGTGAGCGAGCAAGAGCTGACTGGTAAATTTTCAGGAATTTTGAGAGAAGGTTGTTAAGTACAGCTATTATTAAAGTATACAAACTTACAATTAAAATCAGTGCTTGGGGCTTCCCTGGTGGCACAGTGGTTGAGAGTCCGCCTGCCGATGCAGGGGACATGGGTTCGTGCCCCGGTCCGGGAAGATCCCACATGCCGCGGAGCGGCTGGGCCCGTGAGCCATGGCCGCTGAGCCTGCACGTCCGGAGCCTGTGCTCCGCAACAGGAGAGGCCACAACAGTGAGAGGCCCGCGTACCGCAGAAAAAAAATCAGTGCTTGTCACCAGGGAGTGATTTTGCACCCCAGGAGACATTGGCAATGTCTGGAGAGGTTTTTGGTTGTCACAACTTAGGAGTGCTACTGGTCTCTTGTGGGTGGAGGCTAAGGGATGCTGCTAAACGTCCTATAATCACAGGCCAGACCCCTAACAAAAAATTACCCAGCCCCAAATGTCAACAGTACCAAGGGTGAGAAATCCTGAATTACAAAAATTAAATTAGAAACAAAGGTAATCAATACATCAAATTCATCACTTCCTAATTATTTACTAGTGTCTATGTTTTTGAGGTTATAGATTTCTGCACATATTGTATCTGCATGGTGGAAATACTATATAATGGTGTGACCTGTGCATCTCTTCCCAACACCACATTCAGTAAAATCATGTCAGTAACTTCAAACTAGCCATCATGGGCAGATTTATACCATGGAAATAGGCAAACACTACATATAAGGTCTCCCCTCTTTTTTGGAGATCTAATTGTTAAATATTCAATAGCACACCACTTCAGGTACACATAGGTATAGGGTATCTGAAGGGCAGTGGGATTTTCTCTTTCATTTTTTACTTCTCTCAGAAGAACACAGTGAAATGGAGATCTCCATTTTTTCTAAACAAAAACTGGGAGGGGGGGACAAAGGAGGCTAGAGAAATAAAGTCCCATATAAAAATGCAAAAGGAAGAAATGGAAAAATTGGGTGTTTACAAGAAATAATTCTAAATGGAAAGGAAGTCATGCATCCAAATCTATCTTTTTACACTATTAAAACATCTGGATGAAAACTGAACAATCAGTCTTTCACTCAGATGTCTGAGTGATGCCAAGTAGATGAATACTCAAACATTTAGATTACATGAAGCGTAATATCTCAATATTAGGAAATATTAAGATGATTTTCCACTTTTTTCTTGCTGTTCAGATATGTGAAAGCAATTTCAATTTTGCTAAAGTAGAACTTGGTTTCAGAATGATCCACATTGGAAACCAGGGTGGGCACTAGACAGTGGCTGCCTCGCCCAGATTTGCCTACTTGCTGTGTGTATAACTGAGATTACTCTGTGTGGTAATGGATTTAAAACAGCCTCCCTCAATAAGAAAATGTGGTGGGGGGTGGCGAGGGGAAAACAAAGAGAAAAAACAGAACATTTTCAAGTAAAGGAAAATTTTATGAATTTTAGAACCAAGTACGCGAATGAAAGAAGTCTGATGAGATAAAGTGGTGGCTTTGAGAGCAAAGCCCGGGGAGAGGTTCTCTGAAGCTGAGAGAATTCTGAACTGAGGGGAGAGCACAGGAGAGCCCCGGACAATGACAGGAGTGAACTGTGGCCGGAGACGAGGCATCTTGCGCTTCAGGAGATGCAAGCTGGCTGGACAATGAGGAAACGGGGCTAGAACTGTGTTTGAGGAGTTGTGGGTAAAGGACAGTGTCCACTCAGACCCTGGGAACCCAGACAACTGAGCCTCGTCCTCGCTCTCCAGAAGGTGGAGGTGGGCGTGGAGAGCGCATCAGTTAACTGCTGGGCCTCCCAAATGTCCGTCTACCAATGGCTAGGTTAACCTCAGCTTGAGGGGCTACATGAAAAATTAGTATCCTAGAAAAAAGACAGGAGGGAGCATTCCAAATATAAAACAGGGCATCACTACTAGCTAGGGTTATGGGTCATTTCTATTTTCTTCTTTCTACAGTTCCGCATTTCCAAAATGTTCTGTCATAAACAGGGGCTAATTTATAACCAGAAAAAAAAAAGTTGGTTCTCAAAAGAGAAGATGAACACAGTAAGTATATTTAAAAGGTCCGTGTCTTCCCAGGTTATAGTATAATCCACATGGTCAGCCCAAAAACGCAGCACTGAATTGTCCTTGTTGCAGTGTGGGTTTGTTTTCCGCAATTTCATGAACACCGCCTGAATAATATTTCGGCTATATAGTAAAGACTCGGATTGACTTACATCTTCCTGATTTTAATAGCTCAAAGGCAGAGCAATTTAGACCAGTGATTCTCGAACTTCTTGGCCCATCTCTCAATTTCAACTCTAATTCCCACTATTTTCTAACTAGAAAGAAAATATATGTGAATATTCACTTTATTTCAGAACGATCAGTAATTTCTACCTGTTATTCTTGAAGTTTGAATTTTAATATACTGTCCTAACTATCCAAGTTCTGCATGTGACAATGCCTATTTTTTCTTTAGAGTAATAAAAGATATATATAACTGAGAAATATTTACTGTCTATTATGTTCCAGGTACTGTTTTAGGTTCTGTGGACACAATAGTGAAAAAAGTAGGCAATGTTTCTGCCTCACAGAGCAGTACGTTGGATATGTACATTTCCTGAAAAATTCACTTGGTTAGGATTATGGATTCCAGAAAGAGCTGGAGGACCAAATCCTTTAGTAATATATCCCATTTCACAGTTGTGGAAAACAAAGTCAAATGCATTGGTGACTTAGTTAATTGAAGAGTTAGGAATAGATCCTCTGCATTTCTAGTCCAGTGCTTCTTTTATTATACCCCAAAGATGATAAATACTAATAAAAACTACACCTCATTTCAACAGTGTCTCATCTGTTGTTAATTATCAATGATTTCCTTAGCTTGATTTAATGATTGTTCTCAACCTTCATCCTACTGATCTCTGTAATATTTGTCACTGGAATCATCTTTGGGGTGAACCTAAACTTTACGTTTGAGTTTCAGCTACATGTGTATAAATTACCCAATACAGAGTTGGCACTGACTAGACACTCAACAAGCATTAGCTCTCCTCTCTTACTTCCAATAACACACTATTATTTTCTTCTTACCTCTGATCTCCCCAGTTGAACCTGTTTCTACCTCACCCTTTTGCTAGATTTTTCTTTCCCCAAACCCCACTAGAAGCTCTGTTCTGGGACCTATGCACTTCTCACTTCTCCTTTTATTCCCACTGATGGGAATCACCCTCTCTCTGAAAATGACTCTTAGATCTACGGCTTGAGTCTCAGTCTCTTGCATTCTCCATGTCCTATATTTTTAGTAGCCTACAGGTATTCAGAATATTTTGCTGTCAGCTTCACTCGACATGTCCTAAACAACTCATCTTCTCTTTCCCAAGCCATCTCACCCTACCTGAAAGTGTTCTAGGCAAAGGGAGAAGTATGTCTGAAGACTGAAGTCAAGAGAAGAGTATGGACCCCTAAAGAAATGACAGAAATTCAGGATGACTGGGAGATGGGGAGGGGAAAGCAGAGCCTGGAGGAGTGATCAGGGCCAGATTTTGAGAGCCTTGAGCCATGTTAAGGATTTATGAGTTGCTCATGAAACCCAGTGGGGAGCTCTAACAGTAAGGGGCTGGCTGTAGACAAAACAGTCCATAGGGAAAATAGACTCCAGAAGAGTGTTGACATGGTGGCAAGGACTCCAGCCACCTGAGAATTTCCCGGGCACACTGGGGCAGGTCTGACTCCTAATAAGGAGCATTGAGAGCAGGTGTGGATTTTCCCAGGAGTATTTCTGGAGTGCATACTGACTTCTACACCTTGAATGAGGTCAGACCTCATCAAGTGGTCCATGAGGTCTTTCATCATGACTCTTTGTGGTGAGGGTCAAAGGGGCCTTTCTGGTACTGAATTCCTCCCCAGAGGGAGCATTCCAGTCTGGGCCATTGGGTTTTTAGTTTGTGTAACTATGGGCCAGTCAGTACCTATATCTCTTAGCACCTCCAGACTTCAAAATGGACATGAAGATACCGCTCACTCCAACACTGGGAGTAAGATAAAATCAATGAAATTCTTTAAGGTCACAGAAAAGTACCTGGGAAATATGAGACTATTAATAAAAGTTAGCTGAAGGAACTTGGAAGAAAATAGACAGTCTTTTGGAAATCCAATCCCCTGACTGGCGGTGACAGAGGTAGTGGACAGTGAGCCTGGCCAGCCTCACAAATCAGACTCTACTCAAGTAGCTACTGTCAACACGGTGTTGAGGGAGAGGAGATTTAGTGCTCATTCCCAGAGCCATCATATCTGCTGTGCTTCAGAGCATGTGAAAGCTGATAAATCTTATAGGAATATGAATTGATGCTGCTAATTTGGTGCCGAGTCCTTCCATTTGCCATGGAGTCGTCAGAAATTCCTCAACAAAGCCAGGTGCCCTTTTCTTAAAATTACATAACCAATGAAATAATAAATTTATTAATACCTAACATGAGAGTGACTCATACAGATTTTTGCATTAGGGAAAACAAGTCTGACAGCTGAGAGGTCTCACTGGTTCTAATGATCTAATCAGTAATTCTGTCCATTAAGGGAAGATGTGGCTTCCTGATTAACGTGGAACCTTAGCAGTGTTTTTAATACAAGTTTTAATATGTACTGCTACCCAGCTGATGTCATGTTTAATTAAAACCTTGAAAGCTCCTAGAGAGCTCTCTTTTCGTTTCACCAGATGAGGAGACGCAGAATGCCTCTGGCGTAGGAAGAGGACAGCAGGGCAGGTGGGGCATGCAGGGCCGAGGAGGACTGAGAGGAGAGGGGCTAAGCACTGCTCACACGGGGATTATGCTGATGCCAATGCCAGTTTCCGCCAAAGGACGCTGGGCCAAAATTTGACCACCTACTCTATCTCCTCACTTTAAGGGAGGAAAAAACTGAGGATCAGAGAGTACTTTTAAAAAACACACACTGTGTTTTTTTGTTTTCTTTGCACATGGACTAGTGTAATAGGACTCAGTATAGAAAAACAGGGGTGACACTAAGGCAGTGCATGACCCTAAAGCAAACTTCTCTCATCCTAATACCTTTTATTAGGGACACCATGAAAGTGCATGGCTTCATAACTTTATAAAGAAGGAAGGGAGCTGCAACAGATATAGAAAGCAAAGGGCAGCTGGCTCTCGATTTAAAATTACATGATACTAAGTGAAAATAGTGGGCTATAAAAATTATATATATATATATGCATAGTATATATATATATATATATATACATGTACTGATTTCAATTATGGAATATATAATATATATGTACACTCACATACTTTGAAAAAAGACTGGAAGGAAATGCTCCCAAATATTAATAGTGATTAAAAGGCTCTTGTTGATAGGAGTATGAATAATTTTTATTTTCTTATTTTATACACTTGTATACTTAATGAATATTCTACAATGGGCATGAATTGCTTTTATAATAGAAAAACTTATAAACATATCATTCATATTATTCAAATAAGTATTATGTTTTAAATTATAAGGCACCTTAAACCATACTTCTGTTCCCTATTATAAAATATATGAACAGCTAAAACTACAAGTAAAAGGACACATAGAAAATCACAAACCAAAAAAAAGAAAAAAAAAATCTCTACTTTAAAATAACAATGTCCAGGCACTTAAGTTGTATGGTGTGGAACACTGTAAAAAGATATAGATGTGTCATCAACAGATAAGTTACCTGCAAAGGTAACTTAAGAAACCGTGTCTGCATCAAAAAATCTAGAAACAATAAATGCTGGAGAGGGTGTGGAGAAAAGGGGACACTCTTGCACTGCTGGTGGGAATGTGAATTGGTTCAGCCACTATGGAGAACAGTATGGAGGTTCCTTAAAAAACTACAAATAGAATTACCATATGACCCAGCAATCCCACTACTGGGCATATACCCCGAGAAAACCATAATTCAAAAAGAGTCATGTACCAAAATGTTCATTGCAGCTCTATTTACAATAGCCCGGAGATGGAAACAACCTAAGCGCCCATCATCGGATGAATGGATAAAGAAGATGTGGCACATATACACAATGGAATATTACTCAGCCTTAAAAAGAAATGAAATTGAGCTATTTGTAATGAGATGGATAGACCTAGAGTCTGTCATACAGAGTGAAGTAAGTCAGAAAGAAAAAGACAAATACCGTATGCTAACACATATATATGGAATTTAAGGGAAAAAAATGTCATGAAGAACGTAGGGGTAAGACAGGAATAAAGACGCAGACCTACTGGAGAACGGACTTGAGGATATGGGGAGGGGGAAGGGTGAGTTCTGACAAGGCGAGAGAGAGTCATGGACATATACACACTAACAAACGTAGTAAGGTAGATAGCTAGGGGGAAGCAGCCGCAAGGCACAGGGATATTAGCTCGGGGCTTTGTGACAGCCTGGAGGGGTGGGATAGGGAGAGTGGGAGGGAGGGAGACGCAAGAAGGAAGATATATGGGAACATATGTATATGTATAGCTGATTCACTTTGTTATAAAGCAGAAACTAACACACCATTGTAAAGCAATTATACCCCAATAAAGATGTTTAAAAAAAAAAAGAAACCGTGTCTGGCTTTAAAATGACTACAAAGAAAATCTGACAATAAAATTCACTTAAATATCTGACTCTGCAAAAAAATATTATACTCTGTCCTAGAGGAGTGCTATGTAATTGAAAAGCCTATGGTGTAACAAGAACATCCTTAGAATAAGGGAGAATCCCAAATGCGATAAAATACAAGTGTGAGCTCTTAAGTATTTTTTAATGTTTGAAAGTCAATGAGGGACTGACCGCCAGGAATAGGATGGTGGCTCTTTTACTTGATAACACGTTTTTAAGCTGAAAAATCCCTTAGCAGGGGATGAGAAGTTGCCATTAAGAAAGCTGGGGGCTCGAATCATGGGGGCTTTTAGGTTAAGCTGTTGAATCAGCCTGCTCTTGGGGTATAAGAATGTGACCAGGGCTTTGGTGGCAGGGCCTGCAAGAAAATGCAGGCTCTCAGGGATCTGCCTGGATCAGGAGGGTAGTATTTGAACTTGTATTTTCTGTTCAAGGTGGGAAAATGAGCATAAGCTATACCTCACTTTTGCACACCAAACACAGGAAAGGATAGAACAATATTTGAATAATAAGAGTTAATATGTATCTCATACTGAAAAGCAAGAAAGAGACTTCTCACTAGACAAATAGTGATTCCTTAAACCTCAAAAGAGATAAAGAAAAAAGGGAACCTTTAATGGGCAACAGGGCCGATGCTTTTTGCCTACAGTGAAGCCAAGACCACCCTCAGGAGGGCGGGAGCTGGGTCACGACGCTCACTGGTGTTGCAGAACTAAGCTATGTCATCTCCCACTCCTGCCATCATACCAAGGCTGGGGTGCAAGCAGTGTTGAGCTGCTCACCTGTGTCTAGGTTAGGAAAGCTCCAGTCATATGAGACCAGGACCCAGAGCTGCCTTGCACCAGTGAGGATGGGCTGGGAACCACACCACCCATCCAGGAAGGGGTCAAACCAGTGACCAGCACAGGCCTGATCGGCAGCCACTTCCCTTCAAGCCTGGAGCTGAGGCCCTGCAAGATTGTTTCTCTGGGGTAGCACCTAGAATATTCAGAGGTAAAACCTCTAGTAGAAGATGAGCTCACAAACCAGAAATCCTCCGGCCTGTGTGGGAGAATAACACCTTGAAAGGCAGGTGACAAACAGAAGAACCTACCTGAGGTGAACAAAGATACTAGAATAACCTTAAGTGAGCTTCTGAGTGAGTATCTTTAAGAAACTCAAAGAGATAAAGGAGGCAATAGCATTCATGGAAAAGAATATAAGATATGGAATAACAAGAGGGGGTTCCAAGAAAGAAAATCCATAGAAATTTTGGAAATGAAGGCCGTAAAAGAAGAAATTAAATCATTGTTTATGTGGAAAACGAAATGTTGAGGCTGAAGACATAGCTCCTGGCATCAGAGGAGAAGCAAACCAGAAGACAGGGATGAGGGAAGCAGACTCTGAAAGGTGCTGGGAGACAAGGCAAGGTGTCCCACCGAGACCATGTTGCTGCCTGGGTGCAAGGCACTGCTTGTACGCCATGTTGGTTGCACAGTGTGGTGGGCCTGGGAGCTTAGAGGATTCAGGTAGGGCTGAACTTTTTGGGAGCTAGATGGTAGGATGAGATGACTCAAAGGGAGGGGCTGGGCACTTCAACAGCTGGGCTAGTGAATAAGCTATAAAATAGAAATTAGAGCACAGAGGCATGGTGGTGGGTTGGTGGGGGGTTAGGAAGGAACTCAGGTCATATATTTGGAAATAGGCAGCTTAGCTTGGAGAATTAAGAGAGGGCTAAGTGTCTCTACTGAAGCTTAATGGCAAATTCCTTAACAGGCAAGCCCAGGGGATATCCATCTACGTGGAAATGGAGAGGGCTGTTTGGGTCACCGACTATACTTGGTTAATGGTTTCAGAATAGGGTTTGTAACCTATTTACAACTCCTCAGAAATCACTCAGTTCTGGAGCTCAAATTCACTGTGAAATAGTTAAAAATAACCAAAATTGCATTTGCACACAGCTCTGCCTATATGCAGAGAAATTTCTTCTGTCTGATGCCCCTTCTAAAAGTAGTTTCAAACTAGCCAATTCAGAGCTTGGCAAGTGGTCTCTGTGAACAGTACAGAAATATCAGAGGGGACCAGGGAGTGGGAGCTTGGTGTTGAAACAAGCCCCGCAGACTGGTTCTGAGTACTTTACAAATATTAATTTCATACTTAATCAAGATCTTGGGTACCAGTTATAGCTCCATCCTGATTTAATGACTTGATCCTGGGGCCTCAGCTTCCCCATGTGTCCCAGTGGACAATCGTAACTCCTCCACCTTCCTGTGAGGATATCTGGAGTATCCATTGCAAGGATATGAATGAAAAGACTTTATTAACTGCGATGTGAAATCAGGGTAGTGACTTAGGGGGATATTCCCAGGGGAAGTAGGTACAACCCAAGGCCTGGATTCTAAAGACTCCATTCTTCCCAGTGGGAGTGTCAAGAGTAACTGTGGGTTTGTGTGATGACTGCACAAAGAGAACAGGACAGAATTACGGTGCTCACTCAGCTTCTCTGAGTGTTCTGTAGAGTCAAGAGAGCCGTGGGAAGACATTCCCAGGAGAGGAAAAAAAAAAAGGCAGGCAGGAACCTCATACAAATAGGTCTGAAGAACACGTCCAGGGGAGCAGTGCTGGGTTCAGGTGACTCAGAACACAGTTTGGGCAGATTTCAATAAAACGGATCCAGAACCTTGTCATGCCATTTGTGGTCTGGATGCCTCTTAGCAGACTCAGATGCAAAGCTTACTGGATCATCAGACCTGAGGGGGAGATAGAAGCTCTGAGGCAAGCAGCTTCAAGGTGGACAGAAGGAAGCTAGATAGAGCTGGCCAGAAGCCCTGAGGCTGCCTCCTATGACACCTCAAGGTGTGAGGGGACAGGAACTTGGCCTGGCTCAGAATTCTCTGGGGTGTGAGCCTCTCATGGTAGGATGCTGATTTAATGGGAAGTTAAATGCCTGCCACCTAGTTTATGTCACTAATTACCTGTGCTGCCACTGAAGTAATAGAAATCTGAACAACCTTGATATGAATCATATATTTTTGTTTTTTCCTCATAGTTTGCCAACAGGATAAAAGTTATCATTTTCCTGAAGAAAGTGACTTGATTTTTCCCTGATTCTTGTTGCACAGGGCTTGGACAGGTACTACCACATTCCATTGACCCAGGGAGTAGCCAGACCTGGGTTCCCTCCTAGCTCGGGATCCAACATGGACAGGCTTGTAGAAAAGACTCTTTTCACAGAATCACAGAGAGCCAGGCCTGGGGAGGACCCAGCAGTCACCAAGTCCAATGGCCTTTCATGGAACTCTATTTTTGAATGAACTCCTGCTCTGAAGGTTCCTGGAGTCCCTCCACTCGGTCATTCTTAGGTCACCTGCCTGGAGACTCTTGATGTATAAAAGTCCTTTATTTTTCAGTTTAGGGAAGGGTAAGCAATGTGCCCAGGACCACATGACAAGGGATGGCAGTACTGAATCCAGAACGCAGCACACCTGACTCTCAGTTGCAGGGTTCCTGTTCTGCTTCACAATGTCACTACCTCTCACCTGCCTCCCAGGCGAGGAAAAAAGAGCAGGATGAAGAGGCCAGAACCTCTGGGAAAACACAGGAAGACAGTAAGGAAGGCACAGGGAACTCCCTCTCCTGTGTCACATTTGGAGACAAGGTCATTCCCTCACACTGCCCCCAGCACACTGGGGTACCACATTCTCTCTGAAAACTTCCTGGAGCATTTACTTACCTGATAAGACTGTGAAGGATTAAAACTCACCAGTCAGTTTATCAGTTTGACCTTATAATTCCTCTCTGCCTAGAAGACTTCCTTTTTTTTTTTTTTTTTGCAGTACGCGGGCCTCCCACTGCAAGGGAGCACAGGCTCCGGACGCGCAGGCTCAACAGCCATGGCTCACGGGCCTAGCCGCTCCGCGGCATGTGGGATCCTCGCGGACCGGGGCACGAACCCACGTCCCCTGTATTGGCAGGCGGACTCTCAACCACTGCGCCACCAGGGAAGCCCAAGACTTCCTTTTTTAGCCACTCTTTCCTGGCTAGGTATCACTCACCTTTAGGTCTCTGTTCTCATTTCATTTTCTGATTCCCCAATTTAAATGATATTTCAGTGTTATAATTCCTAATTAACTCTTTATTTTCCTTCCTATGACATTAGTAATTACATAAAAACTATTCAAATTATTTGTTCAATATCCATCTCTCCCATCAACAATAAGTGCCATGAGGCTAGGATCACATCTGTCATTGTATACCCAAGGTCAAACACAGAGGTTGGCAAACTACTGCTTGTGGGCCAAATCTGGCCTGCTGCCTGCTTTTGTATGAACCAAGAACTGAGAATAATTTTTCCACTTTTAAATAGTTGGGGAAAAATCAAAAGTATAATATTCTGTGACATGTGAAAATTATTTGAAATTCAAATTTCAATGTTCATAAATAAAGTTTTATTGGAACACAGCCATGCTCCTTCATTTAAATATCGACTCTGGCTGCTTTTGTATTACAATGGCAGAGCTGAGTAGCTACAACAGAGAAGAAAAGCAGAGAAGGGCCATGCTGAAGTTCAGACATGTGTCGGGGATTAAACTCAGACCTTTCAAACTCCTGCAGCATTTCCACTTATTGAATTTCTCCAAACTGACAACAAGGACTGCAAAAACCACGGCCCAGAATCTAACCTGGCCCTCACAGCCAGTTTTCTAGATATCCGTGATAGGTAAATATCCCCAAGGACCTGGGATAAAAGGTGCTTTGTTAAAAGCCACTTTGAACACCTCCCTGAGAAAAGACACTTACAGGGATAAAGCATTTCTGGTGCAAAGGGGCCTGATGTGTTCTGTTTGTGCTGAAGTTGAGGTTTCTTTCCATTCTACTACAATATGCAACAACCGCAGGAGTTCCATGTTCTGACGCAGCCACATCGCTCTGCTTTATCTTGCTTTTGTTCCTGCTCACATTTCTGACATGGGAACAAAGCCACAGGCCTGTGCGAACAAATGTCCCTGGATTAGAGTGCTCTGCTCAAACCAGCTGTATTAAGGTGGCAATACTGGTGTTAATTCAAGTCTCTCAAAGAGTCAGTGAATCCTCCCTTCAATCATTGCCATTGGAATATTCAAGCATATTTCATGCCAACTAATAAAAATAGGTGATGTTTAATGACACTGGGGGCTAGGGAAGCTGCTGGAGGAAGCTATGGGGAAGGCAATAATCTAAAGCTCAGAGGAAACCATGTTTGAGTTGATAGCTTCAATCTCATAAACTCTCAGGATTGGAAGAGGTCTTAAAAGGTCATCTAGCTGTTGAAGACTGAATATGTCCTCCTAAAATTCATGTGTTGCAGCCCTAAACTCCAATGTGATGATAAAGGTGGGGCCTTTGGGAGGTAATTAGGTTTAGATGAGGTTGTGAGGGTGGGACCCCCATGATGGGATTAGTGTCCTTATAAGAAGAGGAATAGAGACCAGAGTGCTCTCTCTGTCTCCAACATGTGATGACATAGCTAGACAGCAGCTATGCAGGATTAGGCATCTGCAGGTCAGGAGAGCTCTCACCGGGAGCTGAATCTGCCAGGACCTTGATCTTGGACTTCTCAGCCTCCAGACTGAGAGCAATAAATATTTACTGTTAAAGCCTCCCAGGCTCGATATTTTGTTATAGGAACCCAAGGTGACTAAAAAGCCAGCCCATCCACACACCTGAATTTCGAGTGTCCTCTCCATAGTTTCTGCTTGAATTCTTATGTGATGCTGCCTCCCCAACCCTCTAACAGAATCAAAATGACTAATGATCATCAATGGAAATTTGCTCCCTATAAGTCTGACCTTATATTCTTGGTTCCATCCTTTGGATTCCATTTCCCTTCCATGAAAGAGGCCCATGACTATGCCATGTGTCCCCACCTCTCACCCCCGTTGCTACACCCCCATAACCTTACTAGCCATCTTTTTCTAGGCCCAACAAGCTAACATTTCCTAACCATTCTTTATACGATATGCTTCCAAGTCTCATATTTCCAATAAAGTTTTCAATAGAGAAAATAAGCAGCCAATGTGTTAGATGCTCACTTCATTTCCCTTCCCTGACTCCCTCCCAGGAATGAGGAAATGAGTTGCAAGTAAGTGAAGGCCTTACTGGATAAGCCACAATGTGGATCGTTAAGAGTTGCTTTCAGTTTGGACCCAAACAGGTGTCTTGTGAAAATGGCATAAAGAGTATATATTCCTGGTATCAATCATAGAGAAAAGGGGCAGGACCCCAGGAAGGAAATGGGAATCTAAATGGGCCATTACAGGTCTTGGGCCTCTGTGTTGAACTTCAAAGAATTTAAGTGTATTTGAGAGTTCTCCTAAGTGTAAGGGAAAGAAACAACAGCCCCTGCCACATAGAAGTAGCTAGAAACTGGGCATCCCTGTGGGCAGTTGCACTGAAGAAGAATGAGTTCACCTCTTGATGCAGATTATCTGGTTCAATGGTTGGCCAAATCTAGCTTGTTGCCTGTTTTTGTAAATAAAGTTTTATCAAAACTGAGCCACACCTACGATTTACCTATTAACTATGGTTGCCTTTGTGCTATAATAGCAGAGTTGAGTAGTTTGTGACAGAGACTGAGCCTCAGTAGGCCTAAAACATTTACTAGGCCTTTACAGAAAAAGTCTGCCACCCCCAACCTAGTTCACCATTTCTGGTATTATATCCTTACAATAAGGGCTGTGGTATTCCCCCTTAGGCCAGAGTGGTACAGGGAGCAGTGCCTCTCTCCTCGAGGAGGTGGCAGCATTAGAAATTGGGGAGAACCCTCAGTGGGCCGGAGGATTCCCTCTCCAATATCATCATATTTTCCCTCTTTATTGGATTATTCCTGAGCAAAGAACATATCTTTCATCTCAAAAAGCAAACCAACACTCTCTTGAACCCCATCCCCATTCCTCTGCTGACATTTATAACAGACCTTCCCTAAAACATTGTCTATACTCATCTCCCCCAATTCCCTCTTCCTACTCTCTCTCGAACCCACTCTACTGAGGCTTTTTCCCCTACCACTCCCCTGAAATGGCTCTTGTCAAGGTCACCACAACCTCCGTGTGGCTAAACCCAAGGTCAAGTTTCAGTCATTGTACTCAGAATATCTACAGTATTCTACAGATAATGAGCCTTCTCCCCAAACACTTCCCTCTCTTGGCTTCTGGGATCCTACTCTCCTTTGGCTCTCCTCCTACCTCACCAGCCCCTCCTTCTTAGTATTCCATGGGTCGCCATAATCCCCCTGACCTCCAAATGCTGGAATTCCCTAAGGCACCTCACTAGAATGCCTCTCTCCACCTACATGTTCTCTAGGTGATCTCATCCTGTCTCATGGCTTTAAATGCCAGTGACTCCCACATTTCTATCTCTATCCTCAGTCTGGAATGTTCTTTCCCCAGAAATTTGCTTGGCTCACTTCTTTCCATGTTTTTGCTAAAATACCACATTATCAGTAAGGTCCTCCCTGATCACTCTCTGTAAATATATGTATAAATATCACCCTCACCCCTCACTCCTGCCTACCAGTGCTCCCTTAGCATGCTTTTTTTTTTTTCTTCTTAGCACTTATTACCATCTGAAATCCTTTCTAAATATATTTAGTTATTTCTTGGTTGTTTTCCCTCATTAGAACATAAGCTTTATGAATGCAGGTACTTTTTTGTTCTCTGATATAATCCAAGGGCCTAAAACCCTGGAAGATGCATAGTAGGCCCTCAGTAAATGTTTCAGGGTGGATGAATAAAGGTGTAAGTTGCCTGCCTTGGGATTCTAGGAGTCAACATGATTTCATAGCTGAGGAAGCTAAGTTTAGGTCTTTTTGCCTCAAATCACATGGCTCGTAAGTGGCAAAACTGATATATGAATCCTGGTCATGTGATTGATGGGGGGGGTGTGGACACAGGTCCCATTTCTGCTCTCATGTAGCTTTTTTTTTTTTTTTTTTTTTTTGCGGTACGCGGGCCTCTCACTGTTGTGGCCTCTCCCGCCGCAGAGCACAGGCTCCGGACGCGCACGCTCAACAGCCATGGCTCACGGTCCCAGCCGCTCCGCGGCATGTGGGATCTTCCCGGACGGAGGCACGAACCCGTGTCCCCTGCATCGGCAGGCGGACTCTCAACCACTGTGCCACCAGGGAAGCCCTCTCATGTAATTTTTCAGTGAAGGCCGACTTTGAACAGATAATGGCAACTTAACCCTTGACCTCTAGGCCAGGTTCTTCCCGAGGCTCCTTGTTACCACCAAAATGACCCTTTGAGACCAAGGTTTTTGTCCTTAAACAGCCATTTCTCCTTCTTGCGGCATAAATCTTAGAGGATTCTGGAGCGTGAAATGAATTTTTACCTCACATTTAAGATAACCTTTTCAGCTTTCTAAACTATGACTATTATTAAGTAGTGAGTATCTTGTGTGGTTTGTCACGTGTCCCTGTATCTCCTGGTTGGTCTCCCATATTTGCACTTCTAGTTTTTAATGCCCATACCTTAGCAAGGTGAATGGTTTTAATTTTGTTACCCTCACCAGAGTCTAGTCCAAAGCACTGAGTCTGCCCTTTCATTTTGAGAAGATTCTGCTATACAGTGGCAAGTGGGGAGTGCCAGGGGTTCTGTGAGATCTTTAGCCCGTCCTGGTGGCCCACGTAAGGAAAATGTTAAGAACCATTGTTACAGAGGTCTTCCCTCACTCATCTCTCCATTCAAAGTGAATAACATCTTAGAACCCAGAATCTTATATTTGGATGGAATCACCAATGTCATATTGTCCCACCACTTTGCATCAGTCCAGTGACCCCTGAAACATCTGTGACATGAGGGTCACCTCCACTTGAGCCTCTTTATCAACAAAATATTTTTACTCTCATGTAACTCTCCTTAGGTTGAGTCAAAAACAGCCTCACCTAAAGCCTCTGCACATTGGTCTTGGTTTTGTTCTTGAGACCTGGTCTTATGTAAATCTCACCTTTCACTTTATTGCCAGGTCTTCAAATAGTCCTGTGAGCATAGAAAAAAGCACTAGATCCATTCGTGCTGGACCTAGATACCAATATAACTCTTTTGGCTATTAAAACAAATATTGGCTAATAAATCCTTCTATTTACCCCCAGGCAGCAATGGAGTTAAAAGTACTGCCACTACCATGGTGTGGATGGAGAAACCAAGGCATATGGATGGCAGATGACTGACTGTTGGCGCAGTGGACAAAAGATTCGGGACGACTTGCCCTTTGCTCTGACTTGGATTCCCTAATGTAGTACATACTCCAGAGAAAGCTATTATAATAACGACTCTAAGAACTTTAGAATTGCTATTATTGAGAAAGATGCAGCTTCATTTAAAGGGTTTCATTCTTCTTAGATGAGTTCTACTTTCTGCTTTCCCTTCATTCGAATTCCATGTTTATTATTTCCACTCCACTCCTGGCCTGATAAAGCTAAAATTCCACTCACACCATCCAGCAAACTAGACTCCAGGCAGCAGCTGACAGGGGCATTTGGTCTTCTGGAGACAATGGTTTCTCTCCAGTTTGGTCAGCAAGCCAGATTTAAACTGACAAGATCATAGCTCTACAAAAATAAGATCTATTAATTGTCCTGAGGAAGGAAAAGGTCATTGGGCAAATGTTACCCTGTATCTCACTGGGCATCAGCATCAAATCATTTCTCCGTAACTAGATCCTGCCTCTCAGCAGTAATTAAAAAATGACTCAATAAAATCATGCTCTACGTCTGCTTGTGAATTTTGTTACTTGAATACATTTCACTTATACCGAAATCAGTCTGGAGTTGCTGACGCTGTACTTTCCTCAGGACCCCACTGCAAAATGTATTGAAGGTATCTGGGACCATTAATTGATTCTCCCAGATTCCTGTTGTAGCCCATTTCTCAGGCTTCAGCTCCTAAGGAAGAACAGATGTTTCCTTCACATGACCTGGGTCACTAAGGCAGGGTATGAGAGGGGGCAGTCGGGGAAATGTTACCCATCAGACCAAATGCGATTTATCTGATAGACTCCAGGGATGGTGGGCTGCAGAATGGCAGCAAGAGCACCATCAAAAGTATAGGCCTTATGGACATATATACACTACCAAATGTAAAGTAGATAGCTAGTGGGAAGCAGCTGCATAGCACAGGGAGATCAGCTCAGTGCTCTGTGACTACCTAGAGGGGTGGGATAGGGAGAGTGCGAGGGAGATGCAAGAGGGAGGAGATACGGGGATATATGTATATGTATAGCTGATTCCCTTTGTTATAAAGCGAAAACTAACACACCATTGTAAAGCAATTATACTCCAACAAAGATGTTTTAAAAAAAAGTATAGGCCTTGAGGGGATGGAAGATGTGAGACGTTGTACAGGGAAAGGAGGCTGCAGAGGACATTTTCTCTAGCTCTCCTTGGCGCTTTGTGGGCAAAACCCATAATGCTTTGCCTCCTTGGGCTATGGAAGCATATTTTCAGATTCAACAAACGTTTACTAAGTATCTACTATGTGCCCATCAAAAAAGTAAACATTCTCATAAATAGTACTTCATTTAAACCTCATTATAACCCTGTGAATTAGGTGGAGTTGTAATGTGGGTTTGGGGGATTTTTTGCTTGCTTGTGTGCTGTTAGCAGTTTGATTAAATGGTTATGTCAACCATCTTAAACCTTACTGGGAGACTGGATAAATAAATGAACAAACAGCAGACAGACACATAAGTTCTTCCTCTCCAATATTAATGCCACTACCTCTTTACCAGAGCAAATCCAGGCAGGATGACTTGCCCAAGATCACATGGCCCGAAAGTGGCTGAACTGAGACTTGATGCCAGGGTGGGCACCAGAACCCATGTTTCCTCCTCCCCAAGCCCCACCCCACTGCCTGCCATGTTAATGGTCTGTTTAATGCATTTGTACTCAGGAGATATCTTTGTCATCCCATCTCGGTAGTATTCTAGCAGTGTCTCTGATTTTAAATGTGAAGAAATTAAAAAATTAAGCCTTTTCTAATATAACCTGCATCTGTTCCCTTCACTTTTAGCTTCAAGTTTGCTGGGTTTTTTTGTTTTTTGTTTTGGCTGTGCTGCAAAGCTTGTGGTATCTCAGTTCCCTGACCAGGGACTGAACCCCGGCTATGGCAGTGAAAGCCCAGAATCCTAACCACTAAGCCACCAGGGACCTCCCTCAAGTTTGCTTTTTTAATTTTTATCCGGGTGATCATTAAAGTCCCTGATAAGTTTCATTTCACTCTGCTTTCTTGGTCTCACTCATTCCTGGCAGTCATGTCCACATGTCAGGCTTTCAAGCTGAAGACAAATGTAGGAATTCTACTTCCAACATGGATAACTTCTCTTCTGTTCCCAAAGTTATCATGAGATCAACAAGTGCTGAGCCAGCTGAGGAGGAATCACCCTTGTCCAGAGGAGAGTTCTCTCTTGTGGTCATTCTCTTTCCAGCCACTGCTCTTCTGACCTCTTCCTTCTTCTCCCTTGGCCTCAAGCCCTGAAGCCTGGTCTGCTGTGGAGGAATCCACAGTGGCAACTTCTCCAGATACTTCAGCTCACAAAGTGGATGGGGGTGGGGCTGTTAACGTTGAGGAGGAGGGGAATCTGGGAACAGGAAGTTTTGCTGTCTCCCTTCCTGTCTTCGGACAAGGTCTCTCTCCTTGACCTAACTCTCACCAGGCTCCTCAAAGCCCTCTGCACCTTGACCTTCAGTGTCCCTCCTTGTCCGGCCTGTATAGCCCAAATGTAGTACGAATCCTGTCAAGTCAGTTTATCCAGATCCCCACCCCCAATATCGGACCAAATTACTCATGCGGCACCCACCCCAGGTGATGTCTGATCACCCAGGCCTGCCTTCAGCAAGAATCCTGTTAGGTCAGCGTAACAAGAATTAACCTACTTTCGAGCGGTTTTCCATCACCAACTGCTCTTTGGCTATAAATGCCCACTTTTCCTTGTTGTATTCAGAATTGAGCCCTGTTCTGTACTGGGGTCTCTTTTCTCCTACTGCAATTCTTCCTGAGTCAAATCTGTTTTTACTGCTGTAACCACTGTCCAGCTCTGGTTCTCTTTGACGTGCCAACAATCAAAGAACAACGCCAGACCAGTTTGGGAAGAAAGGAATCAAAGCAAATATAAAACTTAGGGAGCATGACCTCCTCTCACTCTGGATGTGCTCACACAAGGGGGGGTCGGAGTAAGCATACATGTTCAAGTACAACAGCAAACATGAACGGAGAGCAAGCTCATGAATTCTAGTCCTGTTTACATTTCAATCCCCCAATTAATTGTTTAGTCATAAGTGTTCTGCCACAATTGTGGTCATATCAGTAGCTTTCTGTCAATGAACCCAAAAAACTTTATTAACCCAAATTAGTTTTTGAACGCTTATACCAAAAGGAAGCCTGGAGTTAACTTTAGTGCTCAACTGCAATCATAAATTTATCCCAGACGCCTGGCATTTCTCATTCTCCTCTCCTTTTGATTAGTTTTGGCTCCCTTTCCATTTTTAATTGTCAAGGTTTATTTGAGATTTAACATAATAAATCACCTCAATCCTTTTTGCATTTCTACTCAGGAAGTCAAATTAGCTAATATTTTCAGATGTTGACATTCCTTTCAGGAATAAGCCCTTACTGTAAAAAAATCAGCTTTGGAAACACAAGTGTAAATGGAAACACAATCCACTGGCTCGCACACTGCTCTTCCTTGCTGTGGACGCCAGCAGACATTTGGTCCCCAGCTGGGCATGTAACACTTAGGTACACAAGCACCTTACACATCTATGTCTCCTACACCAAGGAAATAAAGCCCTCTTCTCTATGGAACAGAGATTTTGAACACCAGGTAGTGGGCCTGACTTCAGTGTTTTTCCATAACAAATAAACAGCATTTTGTACCATTAAGTGAATTTGCACTGTCCAAGCAAAATGGCTTCGAATACTGCCAAATGCGATTATCAAGACTGATTTGCTCCTGCCCTGCGGTAGCCTGGCTACTTAGCTTTGTGCAAATTCAGCTGGACTTGCTTTTCCTCTGGCTAAGCAGAGACAGGGCCACTTCTAGCGAGTCAGGGAAAAGGTGAGCTCCACAGCACAGGGAGTAATGGACAATAAAGCAGAGCCATGGTTTGCTGCCTAGCTCCATCATCTTGCTTCCAACCAGTGTTGATCTGGCCCAGGGAGCTCAGGCTGTAGGAGACTCAACAGGGATGTCAAGGATCCGAAAAAGTGAGGAGGAGCCAGAGGCAGGCTTACTTTCACTCCACTCTTCCTGTCATTCCTTCCCTAAACCAGTGCCCTGCTTTTCTTGGACCCCTGGGTCCTTGGACACCCGCTGACCAGCACCCCCTGCCTCTTCACCCCCTCCCTTGACAGCAAGCCCTGCAGCAGGTTCCAGGGGGCTCTGGCACCAGTAGGACCTGGTTGGTTACCCCAGCTCTGCCACTTATAGCTCTGTATCACCTGACTTCTTGGAAATTCTATTTGCTCAACAGGAAGAATAATCCCTACCTCATGATTAAATTTTAACGTATTTTAAAATGAAAACAGAATATAAAAAAAAAAAAGATATCTGCACTCCCATGTTTGTTGCAGCATTATTCACAATAGCCAAGATGTGGAAACTCAAGTGTTTGTCAATGGATAAATGGATAAAGAAGACGTGGTATGTATGTATGCATGTATGTACATACATACATACATACATATACACAATGGAATATTATTCAGCCATGAGAAAGAAGGAAGTCCTGCCATTTTGTGACAATATGGATGGGCCTTGAGGGCCTTACGCTAAGTGAAATAGATCCATCTGAGAAAGACAAATACTGTATGATAACACTTATATGTAGAATCTAAAATAGGCAAACTCAGACAAACAGGGAGTAGACTGGTGGTTGCCAGAGGTTAGGGGGTGGGGGAAATGGGGAGATGTTGCTCAAAGGGTACAAACTTCCACTTACTAGATTAAGAAATTTGGGAATCTAATGTACAATGATGATTGATTTTAGCTAATAATACTGTATTATATACTTGAGTGTTTCTAAGAGAGTAGATCTCAAATGTTTTCACCACAAAAAAGGAATGGTAACTCTGTGACAGGATGGAGGTTGTAGCAAATGCTATAGT
Organism: Neophocaena asiaeorientalis asiaeorientalis; assembly: GCF_003031525.2. Taxonomy (NCBI): domain Eukaryota; kingdom Metazoa; phylum Chordata; class Mammalia; order Artiodactyla; family Phocoenidae; genus Neophocaena; species Neophocaena asiaeorientalis. Next base: position 805,396 of record NW_020175666.1, read on the forward strand.
GGTAATCATTCTGCAGTATATAAGTGTATCAAATCACCACTGTTGTACACCTTAAACTTATACAATATTATGTGTCAGTTATATCTCAATAAAGCTGGAAAATATATATATTTTTAATTTTAACCTATTTCAAGTGACTGGCATGATGTTGGGGTACCAGTAAAGGCTCAGTTATGGTTAGTTCCCTTCCCTCTCTATCCTCTAGCCCTCGCCCCCCCTGCAGACTCACCTAGCTTGTCTCTTTTCTTCAAGGTTCTCCCCTCTAGACTGATAGCACATTCCATCCCCTCCAAATGATTCAGAGATTGACATGTATTCTCTCCTTGACCAAATGTTAGTCAGGCTCGCTGAGCCCAATGAGGCCCCATCCTCCAAGAGCCCAATTTAGCAAGAATCCTGGCAAGATGGTTTAGCCAGAATCTTTCATCCTCAGTATCTGATCACCCTGGCCTGCTTTCAGCAAGACTCTTGTTATGCCCATTTATCCAGAATTCCCCATTATTCCTGGTATTTCCTCTTTCTAATTTTCTGCCCTCACCCCTTCAATCCTTGGCTATAAATTCCCACTTTTCGTTGTATTTGGGGCTGAGCTCAATCTGTCTCCCGTACTATAAAATCTCTATTGCAATAGTCTTGAATAAAGTCTGCACTACCATTCTTTAACAAGTGTCACGAATAATTTTCTTCTTTAACAAGACCTCAAGCATCTGTGCTCTTGCTTGTGACTTTCTGAAATTTCTGTTCCCTGTTCTCGTCCTTCCAACTTGGTTAAATGATATTCACTTCTATAATGTCAATTCCTTTGCACAATTTTCACGGGCAACCCTCACCACCACTTCCAAGGCCTGTCTAGTACAGGACTCGGCACCAGACAGACTGGAGTCAAACCCCAATTCCACTTTTCTTTAACTTTTGACCTTGGGAAAGTTATTTAACCTGTCTGTATCTCCGTTCCCTCATCAATAAATGAGGAGAATAATTCTACCCACCACACTGGACTGTTGTTGCATGAATTCTATTGAGTGCTTGGATATAGTGTCTGGCTCGCAGTAAGTGCTCAGTACCATTGCTGTTATCTCTTCTCACATTTTATAATTATCTTTGTTATTAATAATATCTGCCCTGTCCCCACCCCCAATCCTAGACCAGGAAGCTCCTCCACAGCAGGAGTGGGTCTCACTCATCTTTGCATTTTCCCTCCAGCTTCACGTCACCATGGCCCACCGTATGCACTCAGTCCCTGTGCTGATAACAACTGGTCTGATAAAGAATTCATGGCAGGTGTTGATGGGTCCCACATATGAACTCTCTGGCAGCTTACTTCTACATTTTTCAATAGCTTCCTTGAGATATCTTCAGTATACAAAATCTATATATATTTAAGCTGTATAACTTGATGTTTTGATATATGTACACATTGTGAAAAGATCACCACAATCAAGCTAATTAACATACCTATCACCTCTACAAAATTACCATTGTGTGTGTGTGTGTGTGTGTGTGTATGTGTGTGTGTGGTGAGGAGTTTAAGATTTATCCTCTTCATAAATCTCAATTATACAATACAGTATTGTTAACTATTATCACCACACTGTACGTTAGATCTCTAGAACTTAGTCATCTTACGTAACTGAAATAGCCTTTGGCCATTTCCCTCTCCTCCTAGCCCCTGGCAACCACCATTCTACTCTCTGTTTCTATGAGTTTGACTGTTTTAGATTCCACTTATAAGTGAGATGATGCAGTATTTGTCTTTCTGTGTCTGGCTTATTTCACTCAGCATAATGTCTCCCAGTTCCATCCATGTTGCTGCAAATGGCAGGATTTCCCTCTTTTTTAAAGTTGAAAATATTCCACTCTGTGTGCATGTATGTGTGTGTGTATATATACATTTTTTCTCTATTTCTGTATCACATTTTCTTTATCAATTCACCTGCCAAAGTATGTTTAGGTTGTTTTCATATCTTGGCTACTGTAAATAATGCTGCAATGAACCTGGGAGTGCAAATATGTCTTCATGATCCTGATCTCAGCTCTTTTAGATATATACCCAGAAGTGGGATTGTTGGCTCATATCGGTTTTGGCAATAATCTTTTGGATGTGACACCAAAATCACAGGAAACAAAAGCAAACACAGACAAATGGGATTACATTACTGCCGGGGAGGGGATGGGCCAGTTCTTTAGAAATGCTCCTAGTCTTTGACCCACATTCAGCCTAGTTCATAGCAGTCAAACCAGCCTTTTTTCAGGGAAAGTCCTCATCTTAGGAAACTAATGTCTCTGATCAAAGGTCAACTTCAAAATCCAATCCAGAAGCAATTACAGCAGTGTTTTAAGAACCACAGTTGAGGATCAGAGTTCAACTTTTTTTTTTTTCTTCCTGAAACAAGTTGCCTCTGCCCATTGACAAACAAGGTTGAGTCTCAGGGGACTATAATACAATTCTAATTTAAAATCTAAAGCTCCATGCTCCTTTCAAGTTGTCATCAGTTTGCCATACTGCTTTGTTGAAAAAAAAACAAGGTCAGTGGGCATGAGCTCTGTCATTTTCTTTCACCTCCATTTCAATGATGCTCTGCCCCTGAACCCACTTGCCCTCATTTTGGGAAAAGAAGTTCCCTCCTCTCCAGAGATAAACCCTCCCTCTGTGCTACCGACCTGTCCACTCTCTCTCCCTCAAGGAATTGAAGACACGGACCCTGCCCCCAGTTCTCCTCTCTCCATCACCTGCTACCACCTGGTGCAGAGTTGCCCAAACTTTGGAACAGGTGGTTACTACTGGTGACGTGCAAGATGATTAAAAATAAAATACTTTAAAATAGTTATGCATTTAATTTGAATATGTATTAAGAAACAAATTATATAACTAGAACATCAAACCCATAATTTTGCAGATATTACTGCTTTAGGTGAAGTTAAATATATTTAAGTTTTTTAAAAAGCTAATTGACTTATAATAATATCAAGTAAATGACAGCAGGAGGGATATGTGGCTTTGGAAACAATGGACTGAAGTTTGGATGGTCTGCACAGTAGAGAGCCCTGGGCTGGCAGCCAGGAGTCCCTGCTCTGCCACTCACTCTCCATGTGGCCTCAAACACATGCCTTAACCTCTCTAGGCCTCCACTGGGATTGTTTGTGATTTCACGGGGCTGGCTCTTTTCCTGATTTTCAAATTCACTCAGCTTTTCCCAGTGTGTTTAAAAACAAACTCTCCAAAGTATTCCTTGGGTGTGCTGAACCCTCAAGTTTTAGCTCTCTGGGTTCTCTCCATCCCTTTTTACTGTGTGAATTCTGAGGTGTTGCATTCTTAATCCCTTCCCTCTCTTAAAAGCCCCACAATCTGCCTGCAAGCCTGATGGCTCCTCTGAAAGAGCCCTTCAATGTTACTGTGACTTCACAAACAGCTGCTAGTATGCGGCTTCTGGAATAATACAACTTAAATGGGCTTTGTGGACAGGCCTAGGAACCCACCCTGATGCACAGTGTGCTCTCTCCTGGGAGAATGGATTCTGAGCTGCCAGCATCTCATTCACAAGACTTTTAGAACCTATCTCCATTCATTTATAGTTGAAGACCCCTCCTGGATTGTCGAACAACATGCAGCGAGGGTCCCTGGGCTGCTGCCCTCACTTGCCCTGCTGCTGCCTTCTGATGATGTGAAGGATGTTGGAGGAATGCCAGGAAGCAGCTCCTGGGGCACTGGCTTAGTATTATGGGCTGAATCAGATGCCTATACCCACGGTGAGGGCTTCCAAGGGACATCAAGCAAGGGCAGCCGCCCACTTTAGCCCCAGGAGAAGCCTGGGGTGAATGAGGACAAGCAGCTGGGCTTCTGGGTTCAACGGGGCCAAATGATTCCCTTTCTTCCTGTCTTAATCTCTTAATGTGCTAAATGGCAATAATTAGTATTCAGAACAGGAAAGACTTGGTGTTAGTTTGCTAGCACTGCTGTAAAGAAGTACCGCAACAGAAAAGTATCATCTCACAATTCTGGAGGCCAGAAGTCCAAAATCAAGGTGTTGACAAGGTTACTTTCTTCTGAAGGCTGTGAGGTAAAGGATCCCTTCCAGGTCTCTCTCCCTGGTTTAGAGATGGCTGTCTTCACACTCACATGGAGTTCTCCCTCTATGTGGCTTGTGTCCAAATTTCTCCCTTTTCTAAGGACATCAGTCAATTGGATTAGGGGCCCACCCTCCTCCAGAGCGACCTCATCTTAACTGATAACAATTGCAACAACCTTACTTCTAAATCAAATCATATTCTGAGGTACTGGGGAGTGAGGGCTTCAATATATGAATTTTTGGAGGGGCACAATTCATTCCACAGCAGACATGAAGAACCGAACAAGGAGCCAGGGCAGCTGGATTCTAGAACCAACTCTACTCTGAGCAGCGGTGTGGTACAGAGTACACTGAGTAGGTTCTCTAGGCCTCAGGCTCTTCCTGGGCCCCTCAGTCTGAAGATTTAAGACTAGACCGTCTCAAAAGCCCCTCTAGCTCTAACAGCCAATAGCTTCATCATCTAATTGAAACACATCCAAATGCTAACAAAGCATTTAAAACTTCTTACATGGAAGATACAGTATAAAGACTAAGAAATAATAACCCCCGAGCCTCCATAGAAAAAATGCATACAAATTCAAAGTGGTTTTCAAATATTATTTCATTAATCCTCACAAATCCCCTGTGAAGTAGTATTTTTAAAGAGCAAACTGACAACTGTGCTATAATCTGGTCAAGTAAAAGAACAGTATCTCAGACAAGATGACAGCAGACTCATCCGCCACAGGGAGGGCTTAATATTCAAAGGCCATGCAAGTCGGAAGCAAATAGGAAATTTCATCTCAGGTGGCTTCCAAATAGGGGCTGGAAATGAGGTCTTGGCTGCCATCCTGGGGGACTTTCCAAAGGAGGGAGGGGAGATTTACGAGCAGAATTTCTAGAACACATGCATCATTCATGGCCTCTAATTTTTCATGCATAAATATTTGAGCTGATATTTAAGATCTAGGAAATCTTCTGGGAGGGAATTACAATGTTTTCCTGAAGAGTGAAGAAAAACACTGCCCTAGATGATTTTCTTTTTCTTTTCTTTTCTTTTTTTTTTTTTAATACCAGGGCTAAAAAGGTAGGTGAGGTTGAGATTATGGAGACGTGGCCATTTCACAAAAGCCCTCCCCTTCCCAGCCACTGGCCATCATCCTGATTCTGACCAGCTCTCAGAGACAGCTGACCACACACTCTATCCCAGGACACTGATCCCACATTCCATCTAGAAGATGAAGTGGGCAATTGAATGAAGGAAGCCGACCCCTGGGCACGGGACAAAAGGTTACATCCAGGTTTGGACTTGCACAAAGGCCCTCTGCTATGCTGGATGATGGAGAGGCCAGGAAGACACTGCTTGATCAGCCCAAGCTTAAATAGTTCCTTCACTGGCCAGGCTTCTGGCCTGAAATTCCAACATTGGATATTTTTGTGGGGCTGCAAGAATTTCTATCTCCAAGTGACTCCTTTTAAAATCCAGATTCTTCTAGACGTGTGAGGGGCTAGACCTCTTAACTAATCACCAGCATCTTAGTGTAAAAGTTTGTCCTGACAATCCTACGCTGTGGTGTTGAGAGATTACTTAGCGAGGAACTGGCTATGGTAGGTTCCGAAGCCTGTGGTGGGAACTAGGAAGGAGGAGAGGAACAAAAAACAGGTGTCATAGGGGTGGCTGGACGACTCTGAAGATCATTTCTGCCTGTTTCATTAGTCTGTCAGATGGGCTACAGTACAGGTTAACCTCATTTTAGTGAAGCAGCAATACTAGTAGTTTACATGTTAACTTTATTTAGTGAAGCATCAACACAGCTAAACTACTGTAACATTTAATACTGTGACCCAATTGGCAAATCTAATCTTACGCAGTCAGAAGCTCTATTGCAGGGTCCTACTGAGATTGTTTTTATTATCAAAAACAAAGAACAACAACCTTTAAAGACTGTAACTTTAAAAGAATCCAGCTTCTCTGCATGACCTAGACCCAGCCTCACATCTCAACACTCCTTCAAACATACCTATATCCAATCTCTTATAGCTCCTCAAGTAAGCCAGCTCCCTCACACCTCCTCAGTACATGCTGTTCCCTTGGTATGGAATGCCCTTCACGGCCCCTTCCACCTGGCTAACCACTGTTCTTCATTCAAGACTAAACTCAAGGCCACACCTTCCAGAAAGCCTTCCCCAACGTCCTAGGCTGGGTGTGGGTCCCTGCCCTGCATCTGGCAGCAACTGCGACTCTGGTCATAATTGTTAGTTTAGTTTCCAGTTTCTTCCTCTAGAGCATAGGCAGAACCAGTGGTCTCCATCTCAGCATCCCCAGTGTGAGACCCAGTTCCCAGCACCTAGGAAATGCTGAAAAATATTTTTTGTGAATGAGCCATTATCTTACCTGTTAAATTTGCTGATTTAAAAAAAGACAGAACTCGACTCTGCTGAGGGTGCGTTGAAGCACTCAACTTCTATTTTGTGGTGGAAATATAAATTGTCTCAAGGCCCTTGGAAAGCCATTTGGCAAGACACATCACACACAATAGTAACATCATAGCCTTTGACCTTGACACTCCTGAGAATCTCTCTTCAGAAAATAATATAAGCTGTGACAAAGTGATCACCATGATGATATTCAGGGCAGCATTACTTAAAATAGAAAATATCTGGAATGAACTTAAATGTCCAATAACAGAGGAGTAGTTAAATTGCAATCCAATGCAATGTTTTATGACCATTAAAAATCATGGTTATGACCCAAACAAAAAATGGGCAGAAGACCTAAACAGACATTTCTCCAAGAAGACATACAGATGGCCAACAGGCAAATGAAAAGATGCTCAGCATCACTAATTATTAAAGAAATGAAAATCAAAACTACAATAAGGTAATACCTACACTGGTCAGAATGGTCATCATTAAAAAGTCTAAAAAATCTACAAACAATAAATGCTGGAGAGGGTGTGGAGAAAAGGGAACCCTCCTGCACTGGTGGTGGGAATGTAAATTAATACAGCCACTATGGAGAACAGTACGGAGGTTCCTTAAAAAACTAAAGCTAGAACTACCATACGACCCAGCAATCCCACTACTGGGCATATACCCTGAGAAAACCGTAATTCAAAAGGAGTCATGTACCACAATGTTCACTGCAGCTCTATTTACAATAGCCAGGACATGGAAGCAACCAAAGTGTCAATTGACAGGTGAATGGATAAAGAAGATGTGGCACATATACACAATGGAATATTACTCAGCCATGAAAAGAAACGAAATTGAGGTATTTGTAGTGAGGTGGATGGACTTACAGTCTGTCATACAGAGTGAAGTAAGTCAGAAAGAGAAAAACAAATACCATATGCTAACACATATATAAGGAATCTAAGAAAACAAAAAAAAAGGTTCTGAAGAACCTAGGGGCAGGACAGGAATAAAGACGCAGACGTAGAGAATGGACTTGAGGACGTGGGGAGGGGGAAGGGTAAGCTGGGACAAAGTGAGAGAGTGGCATGGATATATATACACTACCAAATGTAAAACAGATAGCTAGTGGGAAGCAGCTGCATAGCACAGAGAGATCAGCTCAGTGCCTTGTGTCCACCTAGAGGGGTAGGATAGGGAGGGTGGGAGGGAGACACAAGAGGGAGGAGATATAGGGATATATGTATATATATAGCTGATTCACTTTGTTATAAAACAGAAACCAACACACCATTGTAAAGCAATTATACTCCAATAAAGATGTTAAAAAGATAAAAATAAATAAAAATTTAAAAAAATTTAGAAGTCTACAAATAACTACTGGAGAGGGTGTGGAAAAAAGAGAACCCTCTTACACTGTTGGTGGGAATGTAAGTTGGTGAAGCCACTATGGAAAACAGTGTGGAGGTTCCTCAGAAAACTAAAAACAGAATTACCATATGATCCAGCAATCCCACTCCTGGGTATATATCCAGACAAAACTCTAATCCAAAACGATATATGTACCCCTATGTTCATAGCAGCACTATTTACAATAGTCAAGACATGGAAGCAACTTAAATGTCCATTGATAGATGAATGGATAAAAAAGATGTGGTACACATATACAATGGAATACTACTCGGCATTAAAAAAGAAAGAATGCCATTTACAGCAACATGGAGAGCCATTTGATGCAACTAGAGATTATCATACTAACTGAAGTCAGTCAGAAGGAGAAAGACAAATACTGTATGATATCACTTATATGTGGAATCTAAAATATGGCACAAATGAACCTATCTACAAAACAGAAACAGACTCACAGACATAGAGAACAGACTTGTGGTTACCAAAGGGGAGGGAGGGTGGGAGAGGCATGGACTGGGAGTTTGGGGTCAGTGGATGCAAACCATTACACACAGAATGGAAAAACAACAAGGTCCTACTGTATAGCACAGAGAACTATATTCAACATCCTGGGATAAACCATAATGGAAAAGAATATAAAAAAGAATGTATATATGTATATAACTGAGTCACTTTGCTATACAGCAGAAATTAACTCAACATTGTAAATCAACTATACTTCAATAAAAAAATAAATTTAAAAGACTCATGGTTATAAAAAACTATCAAATGTGGAAAAGAATGGTGATAAAACATTAAATGAAAAAGACATAAAATGCTTGTATGACTATGTAAAATAAAAATAATAGCTAACATACATATGGTGCCTCACTTTAATATTTTACACGTATTAATTCTTTTAATTCTTTCAATAACACTATGTGGTAGGTACTGACAAAGATCCTCTCCTCGACCAAATTCTAGGCGGGATCTTCTGAGCTCTCTTTCTAACTAGGCCCATGTCCTTTTTTGTAGAATCCAGTTTCTAGAAAGAATCTCACTAAGTCAGTTTAGCCTGAACCCCTCATCATCTGATCCCTGTCAATATTTGGTTGGGTTCCTCATCCTCCACCATCTCCCAGGTGATGTCTGATCACCCTGACCTGCCTTCAGCAAGAATCCTGTTAGGTCAGTTTAGCCAGAACCCTCCCTTACTCCTGTTATTTCATCTCAGTAATTTTCCATCCACTGACCCTCACCCTGCCACTTGGCTACAGATTCTCACTTTTCATTGTATTCAGAGTTGAGCCCAATCTCTCTGCTCTACTACAAACTCACTATAGTAGGACCCCCTTGAATAAAGTCTGTCTTACTGTTCTTTAACAAGTGTCATGAATAATTTAACAGTGTTATTAATATCCCCATTTTATAGATGATGGGGGCAGAAGCACAGAGATGTTAAGCAACCTGCCCTAAATCGTTTAGCTGGTAAGTGACAAAGCCTGAATTTGAACCCAGTCTGTGTCCAAAGACTGTGCTTTTCACCACTACGATATGAACTTCACCCAGAGTTTGGAAGAAAATAAGCAAAATGCTACTGTTTTTTTTTTGAAATTTTAAAATTATTTATACAGCAGGTTCTTATTAGTTATCTATTTTATACATCTTAGTGTACCTATGTCAATCCCAATCTCCCAATTCATGCCACCACCACCACCCCTGCCCCCCGCTTTCTCCCCTTGGTGTCCATATGTTTGTTCTCTACATCTGTGTCTCTATTTCTGCCTTGCAAACCGGTTCATCTGTACCATTTTTCTAGATTCCACATCTATGCTTTAATATATGATATTTGTCTTTCTCTTTTTGACTTACTTCACTCTGAATAACAGTCTCTAGGTCCATCCACGTTTCTACAAATGACCCAATTTTGTTCCTTTTTATGGCTCAGTATATTCCATTGTATACATGAACCACGTCTTCTTTATCCATTCATCTGTCGATGGGCATTTTGGTTGCTTCCATGACCTAGCTATTGTAAATAGTGCTGCAATGAACACTGGGGTGCATGTGTCTTTCCGAATTACGATTTTCTCTGGGTATATGCCCAGTAGTGGGATTGCTGGGTCATATGGTAATTCTATTTTTAGTTTTTTCAGGAACCTCCACCCTGCTCTCCATAGTGGCTGTATCAATTTACATTCCCACCAGCAGTGCAAGAGGGTCCCCTTTTCTCCACACCCTCTCCAGCATTTGTTGTTTGTAGATTTTCTGAGGGATGCCCATTCTAACCGGTGTGAGGTGATACCTCACTATAGTTTTGATTTGCATTTCTCTAATAATTAGTGATGTTGAACAGCTTTTCATGTGCTTCTTGGCCATCTGTATGTCTTTGGGGAAATGTTTATTTAAGTCTTTTGCCAATTTTTGGATTGGGTTTTTTGCTTTTATTAATATTGAGCTGCATGAGCTGTTTATATATTTTGGAGATTAATCCTTTGTCCATTGATTTGTTTGCAAATATTTTCTCCCATTCTGAGGGTTGTCTTTTCATCTTGTTTATGGTTTCCTCTGCTGTGAAAAAGCTTTTAAGTTTCATTAGGTACCATTTGTTTATTTTTGCTTTTATTTCCATTACTCTAGGAGGTGGCTAAAGAAGATTGCACTATGATATATGTCAACAAGTATTCTTCCTATGTTTTCCTCTAAGAGTTTTATAGTGTCTGCTCTTACAATTGGGTCTTTAATCCTTTTTGAGTTTATTTTTAAGTATGGTGTTAGGGAGTTTTCTAATTTCATTCTTTTACAAGTAGCTGTCCAGTTTTCCCAGCACCACTTATTGAAGAGACTGTCTTTTCTTCATTGTATATCCTTGCCTCCTTTGTCATAGATTAGTTGACCATAGGTGCGTGGGTTTATCTCTGGGCTTTTTAACCTGTTCCATTGATCTATATTTCTGTTTTTGTGCCAGTACCGTGTTATCTTGATGACTGTAGCTTTGTAGTATAGTCTGAAGTCAGGGAGTCTGATTCCTCCAGCTCCGTTTTTTTCTCTCAGGATTGCTTTGGCTATTCGGACTCTTTTGTGTCTCCATATAAATTTTAAGATTTTTTTGTTCTAATTCTGTAAAAAATGACATTGGTAATTTGATAGGGATTGCATTGAATCTGTAGACTGCTTGGGGTAGTATAGTCATTTTCACAATATTGATTCTTCCAATCCAAGAATATGATATATCTCTCCATCTGTTTGTCATCCTGGATTTCTTTCATCAGTGTCTTATAGTTTTCTGAGTATAGGTCTTTTACCTCCTTAGGTAGGTTTATTCCTAGGTATTTTATTCTTTTTGTTGCAATGGTAAATGGCAGTGTTCCCTTAATTTCTCTTTCTGATCTTTCATTGTTACTGTATAGGAATGCAAGAGCTTTCTCTGCATTAATTTTGTATCCTGCAATTTTACCAAATTAATAGATGAACTCTAGTAGTTTTCTGGTGGCATCTTTAGGATTATCTATGTATAGTATCATGTCATTGGCAAACAGTGACAGCTTTACTTCTTCTTTTCCGATTTGGATTCCTTTATTTCTTTTTCTTCTCTGATTGCTGTGGCTAGGACCTCCAAAACTATGTTGAATAACAGTGGCAAAAGTGGACATCCTTGTATTGTTCCTGATCTTAGAGGAATTGATTTCAGTTTTTCATCATTGAGAATGATGCTTGCTGTGGGATTGTTGTATATGGCCTTTATTATGTTGAGGTAGGTTCCCTCTATGCCCACTTTCTGGAGAGTTTTTATCATAAATGGGTGTTGAATTTTGTCAAAAGCTTTTTCTGCATCTATTCAGATGATCATATGTTTTTTCTTCTTCAATTTGTTAATAAGGTGAATCACATTGACTGATTTGCATATATTGAAGAATCCTTGCATCTCTGGGTTAAATCCCACTTGATCATGATGTATGATCCTTTTAATGAGCTGTTGGACTCTGTTTGTTAGTATTTTGTTGAGGATTTTTGCATCTATATTCATCAGTGATATTGGTCTATAATTTTATTTTTTTGTAGTATATTTGCCTGGTTTTGGTATCAGGGTGATGGTGACCTTGTAGAATGAGTTTGGGAGTGTTCCTTCCTCTGCAATTGTTTGGAAGACCTTGAGAAGGATGGATGTTAGCTCTTCCCTAAATGTTTGATAGAATTCACCTGTGAAGCCATTCAGTCCTGGACTTTTGTTGGTTGGAAGGTTTTTAATCACAGTTTCAATTTTATTACTTGTGACTGGTCTGTTCATATTTTGTTTCTTTCTGGTTCAGTCTTGGAAGGTTATACCTTTCTAAGAATTTGTCCCTCTCTTCCAGGTTGTCCATTTTATTGGCATAGACTTGCTTGTTTTATTCTCTTACAATGCTTTGTATTTCTGCAGTGTCTCTTGTAACTTCTTTTTCATTTCTAATCCTATTGATTTGAGTGTTCTCCCTCTTTTTCTTGATGAGTCTGGCTAAATGTTTATCAATTTTGCTTATCTTCTCAAAGAACCAGCTCTTAGTTTTATTGATCTTTGCTATTTTTTGTTTGTTTCTAGTTCATTTGTTTCTGCTCTGATCTTTATGATTTCCTTCCTTCTACTAACTTTGGGTTTTGTTTGTTCTTTTTTTTCTAGTTCCTTTAGGTGTAAGGTTAGATTTTTTATTTGAGATGTTTCTTATTTCTTGAGGTAGGATTGTATTGCTATAAACTTCCCTCTTAGAACTGCTTTTGCTGCATCCCATAGGATTTGGATTGTCATTGTCATTTGTATTTAGGTATTTTTTGGTTTCCTCTTTGATTTCTTCAGTGATCCCTTGGTTATTCAGTAATGTATTGTTTAGCCTCCATGTGTTTGTGCTTTTTATGTTTTTTTCCCTGTAATTGACTTCATAGCATTGTGGTCAGAAAACATGCTTGATATGATTTCAATTTTCTTAAATTTACCTAGGCTTGATTTGTGACCCAAGATGTGATTTATCCTGGAGAATGGTCCATGTGCACTTGAGAAAAAGTGTAATCTGCTGTTTTCAGATGGAATGCCTTATAAATATCAGTTAAATCTATCTGGTCTATTGTGTCATTTAAAGCTTGTGTTTCCTTATTAATTTTCTGTCTGGATGATCTGTCCATTGGTGTAAGTGAGATGTTAAAGTTCCCCACTATTACTGTGTTACTGTCGATTTCCTCTTTCATAGCTGTTAGCATTTGCCTTATGCATTGAGGTGCTCCTCTGTTGGGTGCATATATATTTATAATTGTTATATCTTCTTCTCAGATTGATCCCTTGATCATTATGTAGTGTCCTTCCTTGTCTCTTGTAATAGTCTTTATTTTAAAGTCTATTTTATCTGATATGAGTATTGCTACTCCAGCTTTCTTTATTTCCATTTGCATGGAATGTCTTTTTCCATCCTCTCACTTTCAGTTTGTATGTGTCCTTAGGTCTGAAGTGGGTCTCTTGTAGACAGCTAATATATGGGTCTTATCTTTGTATCCATTCAGCAAGCCTATGCCTTTTGGTTTGAGCATTTAATCCATTCATGTTTAAGGTAATTATCAATATGTAAGTTCCCATGACCATTTTCTTAATTATTTTGGGTTTGCTTTTGTAGGTTCTTTCCTTCTCTTGTGTTTTCCATTTAGAGAAGTTCCTTTAGCATTTGTTGTACAGCTGGTTTGGTGGTGATGAATTCTCTTAGCTTTTGCTTGTCTGTAAAGCTTTTGATGTCTCCATCGAATCTGAATGAGATCTTTGCTGGGTAGAGTAATCTTGGTTGTAGGTTCTTCTCTTGCATCACTTTAAGTATATCATGCCACTCCCTTCTAGCTTGTAGAGTTTCTGCTGAGAAATCAGCTGTTAACCTTATGGGAGTTCCCTTCTATGTTGTTTGTCGTTTTTCCCTTGATGCTTTCAATAATTTTTCTTTGTCTTTAATTTTTGCCAATTTGATTACTATGTTTCTTGGTGTGTTTCTCCTTGGATTTATCCTATATGGGATTCTCTGTTCTTCCTGGACTTGGGTGGCTATTTCCTTTCCCATGTTGGGGAAGTTTTTGACTATAATCTCTTCAAATATTTTCTTGGGTCCTTTCTTTTTCTCTTCTCCTTTTGGGACCCCTATACTGTGAATGTTGGTGCATTTAATGTTGTCCCAGAGGTCTCTTAGGCTTTCGTCATTTCTTTTCTTTCTTTTTTCTTTATTCTGTCCATGGCAGTGAATTCCACCATTCTGTCTTCTAGGTCACTTATCCGTTCTTCTGCCTCAGTTATTCTGTTATTGATTCCTTCTAGTTTATTTTTCATTTCAATTATTGTATTGTTCATCTCTGTGTGTTCTTTAATTCTTCTAGGTGTTTGTTCTTTAATTCTTCTAGATCTTTGTTACAAAGTTCTTGCATCTTCTCGATCTTTTCCTCCATTCTTTTTCAGAGGTCCTGGATCATCTTCACTATCATTATTCTGATTTCTTTTTCTGGAAGGTGTCTATCTCCACTTCATTTAGTTGTTTTTCTGTACTTTTACCTTGTCCCTTCATCCGGTACATACTCCTCTGCCTTCTCATTTTGTCTGTGTTTCTTTGAATGTGGTTTTCGTCCCCTAGGCTGCAGGATTGTAGTTCTTCTTGCTTCTGCTGTCTGCCCTCTGGTGGATGAGGCTATCTAAGAGGCTTGTGCAAGCTTCCTGATGGGAGGGACTCGTGGTGGGTAGAGCTGGGTGTTGCTTTGGTGGGCAGAGCTCAGTAAAACTTTAATCCACTTGTATGCTGATGGGTGGGGCTGAGTTACCTCCTTGTTGGTTGTTTGGCCTGAGGCGACCCAGGACTGGAGCCTATGGACTCTTTGTGGGGCTAATGGCGGACTCCTGGAGGGTTCACACCAGGGAGTACTTCCCAGAACTTCTGCTGCCAGTGTCCTTGTCCCTGTGTTAAGGCACAGCTTCCCCCTGCCTCTGCAGGAGACCCTCCAACACTAGCAGGTAGGTCTGGTTCAGTCTCCTATGGGGACACTGCTCCTTCCCCCAGGTCCTCATGCGCACACTACTTTGTGTGTGCCCTCTAAGAGTGGAGTCTCTGTTTCCCCCAGTCCTGTCAAAGTTCTGCAATAAAATCCTGCTAGACTTCAAAGTCTGATTCTCTGGGAATTCTTCCTCCTGTTGCCAGACCCCAGGTTAGGAAGCCTGATGTGGGGCTCAGAACCTTCAGTCCAGTGGGTGGACTTATGTGGTATAATTGTTCTCCAGTTTGTGAGTCAGCCACCCAGCAGTTATGGGATTTGATTTTATTTTGATTGCTCCCCTCCTACCATCTCATTGTGGCTTCTCCTTTGTCTTTGAATGTGGGGTATGTTTTTGGTGAGTTCCAGTGTCTTCCTGTCGATGATTCACTACTGCCTTTTAAGGTTGTGAAAATATAAATGAATTTCCTTTTTTCCCTCTAATTAAAATTTTCTATAACATGCTTTTACTGGGTTGGCCAAAAATTTCCCTTGGGTTTTTCCATAAGATGATACAGAAAAACCCAAATGAATTTTCTGAACAACCCACTATTATCTTTACAACGTAACAGTATTTTTAATAAAAAACTTAAAAAGTCAATCATGATGAAGAATCTTCAAATGTCTACTTTCAAAGCATGTTTACAATAGTTATTTAGCTTTTGGATTAGACATTCTGGAGCTATAGTTAATTAAAATGCTTAAATACTAAGTTACCTGATGTGCACACAGATAACATAAAGATAAAATTTTATTTCTGCTCATGTATTTTTTCCCCTTTTCAATAAAGTGTATTTGCTGTAATGTATAACATATGGGATTAATTTATGTTTACACCCCAGTAAGACTCTTCATAGAAAGAACTCAATTCACTAGTCAGGAAAAATGTCCTTTGTCAAACCATGGGTCCTGCTTTCAATTTGCAAAAGATGTTCACTGTGGGGGCAGGGACAGCATGTGAAGGGGAAAGGGTTCCCTCTCTGCTCCAACACCAGCCCTGCTGTAGCTGGCAGTAGGAAACCCAGACCAAGTCCTGGGGGGACTGCTCAGGTGGAGCTTTGTGAGGGGAGACCAGTGTTATGCCTGTTTCTGGGGCACAAGGAAGGGTACCCTTAACTTCCTTCCAGGTTCATCTGACTTGAGGTATTTTATAAAAGCAGAACCAACCCTGCAGAATTCCTTGAGGTCTTGCACAAAAATATTTCTGTGTTACAAAGAGAGGTTTAATGACTGTAGGTGAGTGAGAGCAATTCTAAGGAGCGTGAGGGCTGTGAAGAGAGGGGAAACGCTGAGGATGAGGTGTAGGGAAGGAAGGCTTGTCTTACACTCTGGTGTTCACACCTGCAAGAAAGGGGTGGACCCTGGTTTGGTGCAACTCTTCCTATGGAGTAGCCTGAGGAGAAATATCAAAGACACCATCACCATCACTCAACACCTAAGATTCACTGCTCCCATGTTCTACCCCAGCCCCCACACCCAGGCACTATAAATAAGGACATTCATTTAGCTGATATTTAGGGGGAGGTGCTCACTGTGGGCAGAGCCTCGTGCTAGGTGAGTTGGGTGCCTCATCTCCAGAAGCCTACACCCTCATTGAGGAGGTAAGATTAAGACCCAGGGAAAAGGTAACTGGTAGTCCCATACTGTGTGGGATTCACAGTTGTCAGCACAAGTAGTGCAGCATAAGGAGTGCTAGGTCAGTGTGACTTGGAGCATGAGTGTGACACAGGATGGGCATCGAGAGACAGTTCGCAGGTACAATACTATGCTGGGCAAGTTCATTTTTTTATATTGTGTCATCCTCACCAACATCCTATTTTTATTTTCTTGATTTTACAAATGAGAAAATTATTAAAGATTACATAGCTAGAAAGGGACTAGAGGTTGACTTCAGAATTAACTGTTTGACTTCAAAATCCATAGGTGGAAGGAAGGGAGAATACCCACACATATATGTGTGTATGTATATATGTATGTATGTATTCCCAAAAAGCCTTCCAAAGGTTTTGAATCAAAAAATATTTTACCATTTACAGAGATCTTCTCCTCTAGGTGTTTAATTCGATCCTCTCAATACCCCAGAAAAGTAGCAATTCTAATTACCTCAGTGTAACAGATAAGAAAACTGATAACCAGAGAGTATGAGAGATAATTTAGTAAGTGGCAAAGTAAATGTGTGAACCCAGTTTTTCTGACTGTCAATCCCATGCTTTCTACATTCACTCATTCATCCAGCAAGCCTTCTCTGACTGCTGCAGGTAGGCCAGGGCAGGGCCCGGACCTGGAGACACAGAGAGGAATGTGACTCTGTCCCCCCACTGACCCCACCCCTGGTGCGAAGGAGGCCCTTGCACTTTGTGTTCTGTGGGGGAAGCTGGGCCATGTGTTGGGTTGGGGCATGTACTGGGGCTTTTATGGTCCACCTGGGGAGCTAGGATAAGGCTGGGGAGGGCTTCGAGGAACCCTCAATCTGCATCTTAAACATGGGTTTGCCAAGAGAGGCAAGATAGACGAAGGTATTCCCATCAGAGGAAACAACCTGTAAAAATGCAAAGAAGTGAGAAGAAGCACAGGACTCTGGAAAACTGTTCACGATATGTATAAGAGACTGAATGTTTGTGTCCCCTCAATTCATATGTTGAAGCCCTAACCCCCAGTGTGATGGTATTAGGAAGTGAGGCCTTTAGGAGGGAATTAGGCTTAGATGAGGTCATGAGGGTGGTGGAATTAGGTTTAGATGAGGTCATGACGAGATTAGTGTCCTTACAAGAAATGGGACCTCTCTTTCCACCATGTGAAGACACAGCAAAAAGGGAACCATCTGTAAGCCAGGAAGATAGTTCTCACCAAAAACCTGACCATGCTGGCACCCTGATCATGAACTTCCCAGGCTCCAAAACTGTGAGAAGTAAATGTCTGTTGTTTAGCCACCCTGTCTATGGTATTTTGTTATAGCAGCCCGAGAAGACCATGACAGTGTGATTTTTTCACTCTACTTTTCTGCTTCGAACATGATTGCCTTCTAGCAAGACAGGTCTCCATCTCTGCAGAGATGATGGTGGAGGTTCAAGGAGTAGGAGAGACTTGCAGTGAAAAGAATGCTCCTCTTATTCCTTCCCCAGCTGTCGAACATCACTGCACCCAGAGGCTCCTCCAAAACCATCTGCAATCTACCCACTGCAGTTATTAGACCTGCTTCTAGGAGTCTGGGTGCAGTTTCCAAAAGAGAAAGATACCAGTGTCAGGTAATCATGCTCACCATTCCCTAATGATGCTTAATGCCAGGCACCGCAGTGGCTCTGAGGCCTGGCTGACACAAAGAGGCTTGGCTGGGCAAGACACACTCCAGAAGGCAAACAGCAGCCTTTTCCAGACCACCATGGCTCTGTTTCATAAAAGATTTCTCTCTAGCCCAATTATAAGAGAAAATTCTCCTCTGTTCTCTGGCTCCAGCCACCCTCTACACAGAACCAAGAGAGGATAACATTTTTTCATGCATTCTAAAGCAGGGCTGTTTGCAAGGAAGAACACTGGCCTGCTCTCCACTCCCTCCCTCCCAAAACACCGCTCACTGTTGATGCTGCAAATTTCTACATCAGATGGCTGGTAGTCCATTTCTGTTCCCTAATTTAGCAAATGAAGATGAGTATTATATTTACATTGTGTGAAGTGCAGTGGGCCAGGGAATTGTGAAGCACTTGATCCATCCAACTTAAGTCTTGTTTCTTGCAAACGTGTCTCTGGCTGGTTTACTGCTAAGACCCCAGCAGGAGACAGGAATGAGAAGGCATGAGTCACGTCTTGTTTGTTACAACATGAAGATGTCCCAGGACTTTTCAAATCGGGAAAGAGGGTGGAATGATGAATACTTCAAGTTATATGAATCAAATATGAATTGAACTGTAATCAGGGCTTAAAGTAGATGGCTGCATAATAAGTGCTAAACAATTCATCTTTCTGTCAGGTGGCAGAAAGTAACTTATTCATTACAATTTAAGCAAGAAGACAGTGTGTTTAAAGACAGAAAAGTTTAGCGTGTTCCATTTTTGATGGCACTGCAAAGGGCCCAAGTTGAAAGAAACTGCTGAAAAAGGGAAAAGGAGTGAAGTAATCTTTAGAGCATCAAACCTTGATTTGGTTTGGGAAATATCATTAATTCTCTTTCAGAATTCAGTGGAGAAATCAACAGGGCTTAGTTGAAGAATTCTTCAGATGAAGAATTAGTAAATTCAGTGAAGCTTCATCTTACTTTATGCATCTCAGGCAGTCCCCAAACAGCTATGTGTAAAGTTAAAAAGTATGTATTAAGCTATATTCTTTTCCCTTTGACTCCCATTATGATTTCAGATATATGTTTCCTTGAGACCCCCAAATACAATAAAAGCACCATTTAGTCCTTTTATGATTCACTGAAAGCATTCTACCTTTGTCAACATGCAATCTATGAGCATTAAATCGTCCCACAAAACCATAAGAAAAATTTATGCTTTTCTGTATAATCTTGGCACATTCAGGATGAATCACATGTATTCTCCATTAAAACATGTTATATAGCAAATTTTCACTTTACTGCAATTTTTCGTGACTCCATGGGACTTAAATGTATAAGCAGCCATAGTTACCAGGAGAATGCTTTAGGATTTCAGCCAAACTTATGAGCAGGAGGAACCATATGGCAGAATTTTCTTGGACAGAATTCAGTTTTACCACTTCACAACTATTATACTGTATTCATTTGTTATTGCATAGCAAACTTACTATGTTGTTACAAAGAGGATCGTGTACAGTTCTGTTTTAAAACTTAGTAGAATTCTGTTTAAAATGCTTGAGTCAGAAAAATATGTCTAGCTACCTTAATAACTAAAACCATATCCTTGGCAGAAACCAGACTGCAGAACCTGTTTGCTAAAATAGTTCCTATGTAATTCCAAGCAATTCAATGCAAATAACTTTTAAATTAATGAAGCTTTAAAGGAGAAGCTATCTAAATACCAAAAAGTCTGTAAAAAAAATTTAAAAAGACCATAATAAAAGAGCTACATAATACAGATTAAGTATGTTCAAAACTCTGTGATTTGTCTCTCCACGGAAGCTGGAGCACACCGCCAAACATACACAGGGCTGTCATTCTTTCTTTTGTAGAGAAGATGCAAGGAACTAAAATAAAAATGGAGCCTAAGCCTGCTATGAGAGGGTTTAGAAGGCAAAATTACATGCTTTCTATGATAATCTGCAAGTTGTTATTTAAAGAAGTCACACAGAGCGCTGTCTAGTTATATGTGTGCTATAGCAATGAAGTCAGATCTAGACCTGGGCACCCTGGGAGAATTTCCCCCTCACACACGTTTCTGGGTGCTTAAGAAGCCCCACACTCAAAGTCAATCCACAGGACTACTGCCTATTAACTATGGTTAAAATAATTTTTCATATCAAATATTTTAAACCTAATTATATGTAACAAAGTAACTATATACAAGTGCTAGAAAGTTCGAGATTCTAAGGAAGTAATGGAGCAAGTGGAAAATTGCTTTCTAAGCACAGGTGGTTTATCCAGCAGACATCTATGGTAGTGAACAGGTTCATAATGGCCTACAACAGGAGTTTGTTTGAACCTTTCTTGCAATGGAATATTGAATTTCCCCACGTAGTAGTCAGACTCTTCTTTTAGGATTTTTTTTTTTTTTTCGGTACGCGGGCCTCTCCCTTTTGTGGCCTCTTCCGTTGTGGAGCACAGGCTCCGGATGCGCAGGCTCAGTGGCCCTGGCTCTTGCGCCCAGCCACTCCGCGGCACGTGGGATCTTCCCGGACCGGGGCACGACCCCGTGTCCCCTGCACTGGCAGGCGGACTCTCAACCACTGCGCCACCAGGGAATCCCTTCTTTTAGGATTTTTAAAGCTAAGGTATATAGGAGAATCTTAAATTGAATAATCTTAAATTGTTCTTGTAGTTATTTCTGTTACATCAAGCACAGATTCCAAAAAACCGCAATCCAAGGCATTGCTGTCCACTTAGTAATCACTATCTATCTTTCAACAACAGCATTCAATATTATTGAGTTGCCAGGCTCTGTGCAGTCCTTTACATACATGATCTCCGTTAATCCTGATAGCAACACCCTGAGGTGAGTACTGTTATTATTCCCATTTTATAGATGGAGCCTTAGAGCAGTGAGTCACACTGCAGCAGGTAAGGGACAGGAACTGAATGCAGGTCAGCCTGACTCCACACCCACAGTCTTAACCATTAAGCTAACTGAAAACAAGCTGACGCTGAGGGGTTGCCTCACATTTCTAGACCTATAAAATGATGGGCATACCCTAGAGGCAGTAGTGTACCCAACAAATTCAGCTCCCATTCTATGTTCCATCGTTGCCTATAAAAGTTCTTTAATAATAAATAGTAAAACATTATTTTTTAGGTAGTTTATGTCAGTTGTCTTCCTGAGGCACCACAGCTACAATTCAGAGTCTAGACAGAACCCTGACTAAGCATTAATAGCCACATGTACCTTAAAGTGATGGCAATGGCATGAAAGAGGGTGAGCTGGAAGGCACCTGGTAGGAGTACAGTAGCTGTGGATGCACAGGAAGGTACCCTAAGTGGATTGTAGATATTCCTTTTCTTCTGGCTTTTTCCAAAGCCAGTGGGGAGAAAGTGAGAGTCTCTCCTTGCAAAGAAGGAGGAAAGTGAAACAGTAGCTAAAAGGCAACCTTAGGGACTTTCTGGAATTAATGGAGCCATCAGAGATAAGGAATTTTATTTCACTTTTTTGAAAGTGATATTAAGCCTAGGTATAGGGTCTCTAATTCCAAGCACTGGGGAGTTATATGGTAGCTCAGGGACTTTGACACTCAAATACCATAAATGAGAAGAAAATGTTTTTATTGAAAGCAGAGAAGAAAAAGAGAGATGGAATCAAGATTGGCAATCATTGACTACCTGAGTGTACTAGGTATTTACAATTTTAATATAATTTTTAAAATGTTAGTCTTAAGGGTATCACAATAAATGTTATAGCAATCCTCCTAGATTAATGCTTTGCTAACTTAGTAAACACATATAGGAGGAAATATATACTACAGTCATCATAGGTGATCTTTTGAAATTTGGTTATCTATGTCTTTGAGAAACTTTGGTATTCACCCTGCATGACTCATAGCCTAGTTACCTACTGATGTCTACTTTTTCTTGTGGGCTAACTTTTCAAGCCCCAGCATCACATTGGCCAAGGATCTGTTATTACTAATCCCTCTTTAGACAGATGTATTTAGGTGTGATTTGTGTAGTACATGGTACTTTAGGTTCTTTGTGAAAGTTCAGGATATAAAAATGTATATTTTCAAGATATTCAAATAAGAAAACCAATTCACTGGGTCTATAGATAAAATGACCAAAGTAAAACTGTACTAAATATATACAAAATACATAAAAATAAGTGAATATCAAGCTCCTACAGTTATATAGAGAGCTTTAAGATTTATAAAGCATTGATGCATTCTCTATATCATACATGTTGTTCATGAAGATTCATTTGAGAAAAATTTTCATTAATAGATATCATTGAATAAGTGATGCTTTTGGCCCCTGGGGCATATCTCATGATGAGGATGATGAAGACTACGTCTAAAACTAACTCTAAAACAAATCAAAGGAAACCTAGCCTTTATAATCATTCCAGGTAGGAGTCTAAGCTGTTCATAAATTCAAGAGAATTGAGATCAATCAGGGAAATCTTGGTAACATGGATGAGCCTCTACTTCTGGCTCTGCTAATATGTGTGAATCTGTGAGAATGAAAATGTGCTTTAATTCTAGATTCCATCGAGGGATTGGTTGTGCCTTTCTACAGCAGCTGGCGGGACAGTAGACAAAGGACTAGAATAGGAGTTAGAAATTCCAGCTCTACCAGTTATTAGCTCTGTGACCTTGGCAAATTAGTTAACCTCTCTGAGTTTCTTCTTTTTTTTTTAATGGCTAAAACTGAGAAAGTAATATCTGCCCTGAGCAATTCAAAGCACTATTTGTTCATCAAATGAAAATGGATGTCAAGGTCTTCTGAAAGCTGAAAAATAAGCATTGAACTCCACAGTTAACCTGCTTAACTGGTTAGGAACCAGGCCACACAGCAGGAGGTGAACAGTGGGCAAGTGAGAAAAGCTTCATCTGCCACTCCCCATCTCTCCCATCACTCAAATTACTGCCTGAACCATTCCCCCCGACCCACCATCCGTGGAAAAATTGTCTTCCATGAAACCAGTCCCTGGTGCCAAAAATGTTGGGGACCGCTGCTCTACACCCTCTTGTCCCATCCCATGTACCCTGCTTCAGTTTCCTCTCCATTGATCTATGTATCCTCTGCTCCCACAATGTGAATCAAATCCCCATTTTCTCCCATGTGGCAACTTTACAAAGCACTTCATTGTGTTTCCCGTGCATACCCCGTTTGATCATCCTAATCCTTTGAGGCAGACAGAATAGGGATTGTCTCTAATTAGCATATAAGGGTGAAAATAAGTGAACTGCACAGGTCTCACATGACTAGTAAGTGGTGGAGTCATGAGGTGAGTCCAGATCTGTCTCTTAGAGCTGCCTCCTGCAGGGAGTTTCTGCAAGTCTCTACCTAGAGTAGGTGGTAAACTCCTAAAGGCTGAGACTTCTCCCTCTCCACTTCCATGCTGTCTGGTGCATAACTTTGCATGAAGTACGAAGTCAATAAAAGTGAGTGATGCTGAACTGAGCCCGTGAGAGCTGAGAGAGCCAGGTTCTACTCTCAGGGTGTGGGGCTGGTGGGAACGTAGCTGCTATGGACTGAATTGTGTCACTCCCCCACAAATTCATATGTTGAAGTCCTAGCCCCCATGGTGACTGTATTTAGAGATACAGCTTTAAGGAGGTAATTAAGGTTAAATTTAGGTAATTTAGAAGGTAAATAAGGTTAAATTTAGAAAGCGATTAAGGTTAAATTTACATGATTGAGGAGGTAATTAATGTTAAATAATTAAGGTTCAATTAAGGTTGAACAGGGTTAAGATAAAGTTAAATAAAGTTTAAATAAATAAGGTTTAAAAGGGTAATGAAGGGTAGAGCCCTAATCCAATAGGATTGGTGGCCTTTTTAAGAGGAAGAGATCTCTCTCACTCTCATATATGTGAGGACACAGTGAAAAGGTGACCATTGGCAAACCTGGAAGAAGGCTCTCACCAGAAACCAACCATGCTGGCACTCTTATCTTGTACTTCTAGCCTAAAGAACTATGGGAAAATGAATTTCCACTGTTCAGGCCCCCCATTCTATAGTATTTTGTTATGACATCCCCAGCAGACTAGACAGCAGGGGTACATACTGCACCTTGGGTTGGGGGTGAACTGAGTCCATGATGACCTACTTCATGAGTTTAATGGGCTTCATTTCTCATTTCTTTCTCTGGTAGAAACTGTTTCATCATAGTCATAACAATGATCATGTCAAAAATTTTCTTTAGAACATGAAGAGGTTCCACTTTGGGTATGTGCTCAGGTGTGGGATAGCTTTATCATGTTAAAAACTACCTGTGGGTCAAAAAGTTATTCTCAAAGGAAATCTTAAAATACATTGAACTGAACGAAAATGAAACACAACATATCAAAATTTGTGGGACACAGATAAAGCCAATATCCCTGAAAGGGAATTATATATCGCCAAATGCTTACATTAGAAAAGAATAAAATTCTCAAATCAATAACATATACTCTCAACTCAAGAAACCAAAAAAAGAAGAAAAAAACCCCAAATGAACCCAAAACAAGCAGAAGGAAGGGCATAATAAATCTAAGAGCAGAAATCAATAAAACTGGAAACAGAATAAACAATAGAAAAATCAATAATGCAAAGAGCTTGTTCTTTAAAAAGATCAATAAAATTGACAGACTTCCAGCAAGAATAACAAAGGTAAAAAAAAGGCAAGATGCAAATTATCAATATGAAGACCAAATCAAGGGATCCTATAGATCCCACAGACATCAAAAGTATAATATGATTATATTACAAACAATTCCACATATATCAGTTTAACAGTGTAGATAAAATAGACCGATACTCAAAACCACAAACTACCACAATTTTTCCAATATGAAATAGATAATTAATTTGAACAGCCCTACAACTATTAAGGAAATTGAATTCATCATTTAAAAACTCCCCCCAAAGAAATCTCCAGGCCCAGATGGTTTCATTGGAGAATCCCACCAAACATTTAAAGAAGAGTTAACACCAATTCTACATAATCTCTTCCAGAAAATAGAAGAGGTACACTTCCCAATTCATCTTATAAAGCCAAAACTACCCTGATACCAAAACTAGACAGAGTACAAAAAAAGAAACTATGGGCCAATATCCTCTCTGCATATATATGCAAAAATCCTTAACAAAATATTGACCAAAAAAATCAGCAATATATAAAAATAACTATGCACCATGACCAAGTGGGAATTATTCTAGGGATGCAAAGCTGATTCCACACTCAAAAATCAATCAGTATAACACACCATATTGGCAAGCTAAAGAAGAAAAATCACATAATCATATCAACGGATGTAGAAAAAGCAATAGACTAATTCAACATCCATTCATGATAAAAACTCTAAAAAAACTAAGAACAGAGGGGGGTACTTTTTAAGTTGATAAAAGAAGTCTACAAAAAACCTATAGTTAACATCACACTTAATGGTAAAAGACAGAATGCTTTACAAGTTGAGAACAGACAAGATGTCCACTCCAACGACTGCTATCCAATATAGTACTGAAAGTTATAGCAAGGACAATAAGGCAAAAACAAAGGGGGGGGGGTTTGAATAAGAGGCATATGTATCAAAAAGGAAGAAATAAAATAGTCCTTATTTTTACTTTTTATGAAAATGGAATTTTTTATTGAAGTATAGTTGAATTACAATATTATATTAGTTTCGGGTATATATCATAGTGATTCAGTATTTTTGTAGATTATACTTCATTTTAAGTTATTACAAGATAATGACTTTAATTCCCTATGCTATGCAGCATATCCTTGTTGCTTATCTATTTTATACATAGTAGTTTGTAACTGTTAATCCCATACCCCTAATTTCTCTCTCTCCCCTTACCTCTCCCCTTTGGTAGCCACTAGTTTGTTTTCTGTACCTGTGAGTCTGTTGCTATTTTGCATATACATTCACTTGTATTACTTTTTTAGATTCCACATATAAGTGATATCATGAAGTATTTATCTTTCTCTGTCTGAATTATTTCACTGAGTATAATATTCTCTAGGTCCATCCACATTGCTGCAAATGGCAGAATTTCATTATTTTTTATGGCTGAGTAATATTACAGCTATATACCCAGGAGTGGAATTGCTGGATCATACGGTAGTTCTATTTTTAGTTTTTTTGAGGAACCACAAAAGACCCTGAATTGCCAAAGCAATCTTGAGGAAAAAACAAAAAGCCTGAACAAAGTCCTGATTTTTAGATGATATGAGTGTCTACACAGAAAATCCCATACTATTTTCCAAACTGGCTGCACCAATTGACATTCCCACCAACAGTGTAGGACAGTTCCCTTTTCTCCACATACTTTTGTCATTTGTTATCTGTAGACTTTTTGATGACAGCCATTCTGACAGGTGTGAGGTGATATCTCATTGTGGTTTTGATTTGCATCTCTCTAATAATTAGTGATGTTGAGCATCTTTTCATGTGCCTATTAGCCATTGGTATGTCTTCTTTGGAGAAATGTCTATTCAAGTCTTCTGCCCATTTTTTGATTGGGTTTTTTTTTTTTTATCTTGAGTTGTACGAGCTGTTTATATATTTTGGATATTAACCCCTTGTTGGTCACATCATTTGCAAATATTTTCTCCCATTCAGTAAGTTGTCTTTTCATTTTGTCAATGATTTCCTTTGCTGTGTA
This sequence comes from Neophocaena asiaeorientalis asiaeorientalis, assembly GCF_003031525.2. Taxonomy (NCBI): domain Eukaryota; kingdom Metazoa; phylum Chordata; class Mammalia; order Artiodactyla; family Phocoenidae; genus Neophocaena; species Neophocaena asiaeorientalis. Next base: position 832,188 of record NW_020175666.1, read on the forward strand.
AAAGCTTTTAAGTTTAGGTAAGTTCCACTTGTTTATTTTTGCTTTTATTTCTTTTGCCTTAGGAGAATGATTCAAAAAAATATTGCTACAATTCATGTCAAAGAGTATTCTATCTAGGTTCTCTTCTAGGAGTTTTATGGTTTGGGTCTTTAAACCATTTTGAGTTTATTTTTGTAAATGGTGTGAAGGAATGTTCTAATCTCATTGTTTTACATGTAGCTGTCCAGTTGTCCCATCACCATTTGGATGGGAAGAAGAGACTGTCTTTTCTTTATTGTATAATCATCTCCTTTGTCGTAGATTATTTGACCATAGGTGTGTGGGTTTATTTCTGGCCTCTCTATTCTGTTCCATTGATCTGTGTGTCTGTTTTTGTGCCAGTACCACACTTTGATTACTGTAGTTTTGTAGTATAGCCTGAAGTCTGAGAGGGTTATATTTCCAGCTTTGTTCTTTTTCCTCAAGATGCTTTGGCAATTCAGGGTCTTTTGTGGTTCCACATGAATTTTAGGATTATTTGTTCTAGTTCTGTGAAAAATGTCATGGGTATTTTGATAGGGGTTGCATTAATTCTGTAAATTGCTTTGAGTAGTATGGCCTTTTAAACAATATTAGTTCTTCTAATCCAAGAGCATGGGATATCTTTCCATTTCTTTGTATCATCTTTAACTTCCTTCATCAATGTTTTATAGTTTTCAGAATATAGGTCTTTCACCTCCGTTAAGTTTATTCGTAGGTATTTTATTCTTTTTGATGTGATTTTAAATCTGTTGCAATTTTAAATGACATTTTTTTACTTTCTCTTTCTGATATTTCATTATTATTACTGTATAGCAACAAATTTCTGTATACTAATCTTGTATCCTGTAACTCTGCAGAATTCATTTATTAGTTCTGATAGGTTTGTGGTGAAGACTTTAGGGTTTTCTATATAAAGTATCATGTCATCTGCAAATAGTGACAGTTTTACCTCTTCCCTTCCAATTTGAAAACCTTTTATTTTTTTTTTCCTTGCTTGATTGCTGTGGCTAGGAGTTCTAATACTATGTTAAATACAAGTGGGGCATCCTTGTCTTGTTCCTGAATTTAGTGGTAAGGCTTTCAGCTTTTCACCATTGAGTACGATGCTGGCTGTGGGTTTGTCATAAATGGCCTTTATTATGTTGAGCTATGTTCTTTCTGTACCTATTTTGATGACAGTTTTTATTATGAATGGTTGCTGAATTTGCCCTGATTTTTAGATGACATGAGTGTCTACATAGAAAATCCCAAGGAATCAATTAAAAAAATCACATAACTAATAAGTGAATTTAGCAAGGTTGCAGGATACAAGATCAACATACAAAAATCAATTGTATTTCTGTTTATCTGCAATGGACATATGGGCATCAAAATTTTAAATGCGATATCATTTACAATTGCTCAAAAAATTGAATACTTATATATAAATCTAACAAAACCTGTATATAACTTGTGTGCTGAAAACTACAAAAAGCTGATGAAAAAAGGTCCAAATGAATGGAGACACATACCAAATTCATGGATTAGAAGACTCAACATAGTAAAGATCTCAATTTTCCCCAATTGACATGTATATAGGTTTACAGTAGGAACACAAAGATACCAGGTCCTAATCCTTGGAATCCGTAAATTAACTATTACCTTATAAGGAAAAAGGGTCTTTGCAGATGTGATTAAGTTAAGGATCTTGGCATGGGGAGATCATTATGGATTATCCAAGTGTTGGATAAATCCAATCAGAAGTGTCCTTATGGTAGAGGGCAATTATACAAACACAGGAGAAGGTGATGTAATGACAGAGGCAGAGAGCAGAGTGATGTGGCCAAGGAATTCTGGAAATCACCAGAGCTGGAGGCAAGAAAAGGATTCCCCTCTTAGAGCCTCCTGGGGGAGACTGGCCCTACTGACAGCTCAGTTGTAGATTTTTGGCTCTAGAACTCTGAGAGAACATATTTCTGCCATTTTAAGCCACCAAGTTTGTGGTAATTTCTTATAGCAGCCACAGGAAACTAATGATAAGGTCTAATACAATTCCTATAAAAATCCCAGGAAGATTTTGGTAGACATAGACAAGATTATTCTTAAATTTATATAGAAAGAAAAGGGATCTAGGATAGCTAAACACTTCTGAAAAATAAGAATAAAGTGGGAAGAATCACTCTATTGATTCCAAGATACTATATAGTTATAGTAATCAAGACTGTGTGCTGTTGGTGGAGGGACAGACACATAGATCCATGGAATAGAGTGAGAACACAGAAATAGACTCAACACAAAGCATGCCCATATTCTTGACAAAGGTGCTAAAGCAATTCAATGGAAGAAGGATACGCTTTGCAAATGGTCTTGGAGCAATTGTACATTAACTAAAAATGGATCATGGACTTATGGAAGATGAAATAATATAACATTTTGAGAAAAAATATAGGAGAAAATTTTGGATATATAGGGCAAAGAACCTTAGACCTGACGTCAAAAACACTATCCATTAAAGGAAAAATTGATAATTTGGATTTCATCAAATTTAAAAACTTTTGCTCTGCAAAAGACCCTGTTAAGAAGGTGGAAGGACAGGGCTTCCCTGGTGGTGCAGTGGTTAAGAATCTGCCTGCCAATGCAGAGAACACAGGTTCAAGCCCTGGTCCGGGAAGATCCCACATGCCGCGGAGCAACTAAGCCTGTGCGCCACAACTACTGAGCCTGCGCTCTAGAGCCTTTGAGCCACAGCTACTGAAGCCCGTGCGCCTAGAGCCTGTGCTCCACAATAAGAGAAGCCACTGCAACGAAAAGCCCGCGCACCACAACAAAGAGTAGCCACCGCTCGCCGCAACTAGAGAAAGCCCGCGCGCAGCAACAAAGACCTAACGCAGCCATAAATAAACAAATTAATTAATTAATTTTAAAAAAAAGATGAAAAGACAAGCTATAGATTGGGAGAAAATATTTGCAGACCACGTATCTGAGAAAAGACTGGTAACTAGAGTATATAAAGAAACTCCAAACTCAATAGTAACAAACAAACAGTCCAAGTAGAAAATAGGCAGAAGACGTGAACAGACATTTCACCAAAGATGATATATAGATAGCAAATAAGCACAGGAAAGAGGTTAAACATCACTATTAGGGAAATGCAAATTAAAACTACAATAATAGATAGCGAGTAGGAAGCAGCCGCATAGCACAGGGAGTTCGGCTTGGTGCTTTGTGACCACCTGTGGGGGTGGGATGGGGAGACGCAAGAGGGAGGGGATATGGGGATATATGTATATGTATGGCTGATTCACTTTGTTATAAAGCAGAAACTAACACACCATTGTGGAGCAATTATACTCCAATAAAGATGTAAAAAATAAAAACACTACAATAATATATTACATGCCTATCAGAATGGCTAAAATCTTAAAAAGTGACAATACTAAATACTAGAAAGGATGCAGAGAAACTACAGCACTCCTACCTTGCTGGTGGGAATATAAAATGGTACAGCCACTCTGGAAGACAATTTGGCAATCTCATATGAAACTAAACATGTGATTATCATAGCACCTAGCAACTGAACTCCTAGGACTTTATCCCAGAGAAATGAAGACATTTTCACACAAAAACCTGTACTTGAATGTTTAGAGCAGCTTTATTTCTAGCCCCAAACTAGAAACCCCAATGCTGTTCAGTGGGTAACTGGTTAAACAAATTATGGTACCTGTATACTATGGAATACTACTAAGCAACAAAAAGGAATGAACTACTGATATATGCAACAATTTGGGTGAGTCTCCAAAGAATTCATCGTGAGTGAAAAAAGCCAATCCCAAAAGGTTACGTACTGTATGGTTCCATTTATCCAGTATTCTTGAAATTATAAAATTATAGAAATAGAGAACAGAACAGTGGGTGCCAGGGTAAAGGAAGAGATGGGGATGGAAGGGAAGTGCTGTGGCTACAGAGGGCAATATGAGGCATCCTTGTGGTGTTGAAACTATTCTGTATCTTAACTCTATCAATCTCAACATCCTGGCTGTGATATTACACTTCAGTTTTACAAGATATTACCATTGGTAGAAACTGGGTAAAGGGCAAATGGAATCTTCTACATTATTTCTTACAATTGCATGTGAATCTATAATTACCTCAAAATTAAAAATTTAATTAAAATATATAGTTGCTATTAAAACTCAATATGCATGTCAGTGAAGTGAGTGGAGAGATCTAATGTTCAAATCAGAGCTTTATGAATGTCTGTGAAATTCATTCCTCTTTATTGACTCCATTCTCCCTAAAGCGGCACCTCAAACTTAATACTTAGAGAATTCTCCTGACCATCGCTAGCATCTCAGCAATGATAGAAAATGGAGGCAGGAAACTGGGGCATCAGTATTTGCTTACAGCATGACCACGGACAACCTCTGCAGTCCTCAGCTTTCTCACTTGCAATGCAGAGATAATAATGTCTACCATGTTAGGCTTTTGTGAAGCTTAAATAAGACCTCTAAAGGATCCAGAACATGACAATACCTCAATATATAGCAACTTCTGCCAATATCAATAGTCAGTGATTAGTATTCACCTTCAAGAAGCATCTCCCACCCAGAAGAATGCTGTGGATATATCTATGGCTATGTCTGTGTCTGTGTCTGTGTCTATATTTATAGCTATATCTATATCTATCTGTATCTAATTTCCAAGTGGCAAGAATGCTGACAGCCAGGATAGCCTAGAGTGTCAGGAAAATTGTTTGTGGCAACAACAGTATACCAAAGATGACAGGATGGAGGAAGGAGGTGGAAGTGGACTGGAGCATCTTCATGAGGCCAGGGACTCAGTGAGGTCTCTTCTTTTCTCTTCTGCCTGCCTCTGAGTCCTTTCCCAGCTCCACGTGTGACTGCTCTTTATCTTACCCATTGAGCAGCCTGGTTTTTGCCCTAAGCTTATCCTGCTTTCACGTGATCTTCCCAGTAGACTGTAGAAGATCAGCCTTGTTGGGCTCAGAAGGTCTGATATAATCCTGGCGCCACCTCCCATTACCCAGGTGATGCTGGGCAAGTCTCTGAGCCTTGTTTTATCCATGTATAAAATGCAGATAATGAGTCTGGTGTACAGGGTGGACACAGGAGTTAACTCAGCTCTGAGGTACATACACAGTATCCAGCATACAGTACATGTGCAACATATGCTCATTCTTGTTTCCTTTAGAGACAGAAATGAATTCTTAAAGTAAATAGGGTTTCCACTGCAATGTTGGACACTTAAGTAGAATTGGAAGGTAAGTAAAATTACACTCTTGCCTACAAAAGCACTCTAATTCTGACCTTATAATAGAAGGTTTATGCCAATGGAAATGTAGCTTTCACATGGAATTCCAGGACAGATTACAAAGCTTACTCTATTTAGCCACTCCCCAGAAAACAATTCAAGGGGAGGACAGAGACACTAACACTTCTGGGTCACTTGAGGATAGCTTTGGCAAGAATCAGAAACAAAATCACCTCAATAAGCTGTTCCAAAAGGGTTCCCTCTCCCAGAAGCTCTGCCATGTCTCTGCATGGCAAGGAACACCCTTGCCAGCCAGACTCCCTCTATTCATGGCTCCTGCCGGTACCACCTGCGAAAGGAACCTTCTGGACTTTAAAGGGAATGTATCTCAGAGCCTCATGAATTTCTTTCTTTCGTATATCTCCCTGCCTCATGCCACTAAGGATTTGAGGAAGCTTATAAGACTTCGTACTCTAAAATAGAAAGCTATAAATAATCTAATAAATCAAGAGCAGAGAAAGTACATTTAGAATAGAAAATCAAGACCAGGGCAAATTTATATTGCAAGTACACAAGCCATAGGCTTCCACAGTTACAAAAGTTGAGCTGAGAATATGGCTTTGAGCTTCCTGGCAACAGAAGCTAAGAGAGAATAATGTGGTACAGAAATTCAGTAGGCATAAGGAAAACACTCACCAGTTCCCAAAGGAAGCAAAGCTCTTCCTGACATTAAATCTGAAAGAGCCATTTCTTGGGTGGGCCTTTCCATAGGGGACATGGAGTGCTGTAGCAAATGGCTTCTACAACAGTATCTCCACAAAAGTATAGCTCTGGGCTCTGCGTAGCTTCACCCATGTATCCTCCAAGAGTAACACTGCAACAGCAGCTCTAGGAAACGTAGATCTAAGATGCTGGGACTAGATGTTCAGTTTAGGGGTGAAATATTTTAATCACTTAGAGTTTTCAAAAATGTATCTGCGGGGAGATGTGGATACTGGGGAAAGGAGGGAAGCCCTTAACTCAGAGAATTAGACAGGAGGAGGCTCAGTGTCTTTGTTTCCCCTTAGATCTCTGGGATTCTGTATAGTCAGTTCAAGTGCCTGGTGATTCTTACACTCATTCCTCCAACAACTATTAAGCCAGGTATGTGTTGGACAATGAGAAATTAGCTTTGAAAGGACAGCTGTGTCCATTTGAGGCTTATCATGAGTGAAGGAAGAAAGATATTGAGCAAGTAATTACTGGTGTAGTCACTGTCACCAATGGAGAAGCACCAGGTCTTACGGAAGAGATTGACTGGGGGTGTTAATTTAGTCTGGTGGTCAGGGAAGGCTCCCTGAGCAACAGAAATTTAAGCTAAGAGCTGAAGGATGAGGATGATGTAGCTGGGTAAAATCTTATAAATGGAGAGAAGAGCATATATAAAGTCCCTAGGTGAGAGATGTTAAAACATTCCAGAAACTGGAGATGTTAGAATATCCCAGAAGCCCAAAACAGTATGGCAAGAGGGAAAGGAAGAATGTCTGGTAATGAGGCTGCTGAAAGGAAGTGGAACAGTTTATTAAGGGTCTGGGAAGACTTGCCAAGGATTTTTATTTTATCCTAAAAGAAACAGGCAGCCACTGGCAAGTTTTAAGTAGGGGGATTATAATGTCGGTTCATAATTCTGATGATCACTAGTTGCTGTGTGAAAGAAAGGATGGGAAAACAACAAGGGTGGATACAGGGAGACCATAGGCTTCCTAAGATTAGGTTATTTGGGCGAGGGGGAAGCAAGAATCTTAAATGAACAATAGGTCAGCACCAGCAAAGAAAAGATGACCACATTGGATTCTGAAAACTAATCCAACAGCTTACAAGTTGAGCACTACAAGTACGGTACATGGTGAATCATCTCTGCTGAACGCAGTAGCCCCTGGGAAAGGCAGGGGCACTGAGACAGACACTAATAACAATGCAAAGTCATTCACACTTTTATTGTTTGATTATAATGAGTCCACTCATCATGGTAATAATAATAATAATGTGTTTGAATAACATAATTGCTTAATAGCCATTCCTTACCACCACTTACCACCAGCTACCACCACCCCCTACATTAGGATGAAACTAAAGTAACCTAGAGAATTTATCACTCTAAAAGAGACTGAAAACATTGGTTTTCTCTGTTAGTAGCTTTTAAGAAATAAATTTTATACAGGACCCAGTTATTTCTGTGGCTTTAAAGGGGAACTTTCACTTACAGTAACGAAATGCATAGGGGTAATTTTTTCAGGAAAACCCCTTTCAAATGAACAAAATCTTTCTTCGTGGAATTCAGGTAGTCTCTGGGCCTCGGTTTTGCCATCCCTAGTTGGGGGTGGCGGCCAGACAATATTTGTGGTTCTCAAACCTGGCCATGCATCAGAATGAGCTGGGGAGCTTATTAAAACCTCACTTGTCTGGGCCCCATCCAAGCCTCTGAGTGTGAAGCCTGGGTATCTGTATTCTTAGATGCTCCCCAGTTGACCCTAAGGATTAGTTGGGGCTGTGAACCACTGGCTTGGCTGATCTCTAAGGTTCCTCCTGTATTCAAAAGGACCCTGCTATTCAATGTGGGTCCAGCTGGGAGTTTGTTAGACGTGCCAAATCTAAGGCTCCAGCCTAGACTTACTGAAACATAATCAACTTTTTTTTTTTAATTTTTATTTATTTACTTATTTATTTATTTTTGGCTGCGTTGGGTCTTCGTTGCTGCATGTGGGCTTTCTCTAGGTACAGCGAGTGGGGACTACTCTTCATTGGGGTGCGCGGCTTCTCATCATAGTGGCTTCTCTTGTTGCAGAGCACTGGCTCTAGGTGCAAGGGCTTCTGTAGTTATGGCACACGGGCTCAGTAGTTGTGGCTCGCGGGCTCTAGAGCACAGGCTCAGTAGTTGTGGCACATGGGCTTAGTTGCTCCGTGGCATGTGGGATCTTCCCGGACCAGGGCTCAAACCTGTATCCCCTGCCTTGGCAGGCGGATTCTTAACCGCTGCGCCACCAGGGAAGCCCCATAATCAACTTTTTTTAACAAGTGTCCCAGGAGACTGAATGCACTTTAAATTTTGAGATGCTCTAGTCTAGGACTCTACCTTTCACACGTGGTCCTCATTTCCTATAGTTCAGGAAAACTTGGCAGCTGGGTAAGAAAGCAACTTTCTAGGAGTTGTACAGCAACTCGGCGAATGAGCCTAGAATACAGTTCAGTTGTCCTTTATCAGCAAGGACACGATGCCTCTCTCACGGCCATAAATAAGCTCAGAGAAAAGAAGCCAGATCAGCAAAGGTAAATCAAGTCCTGGATTGTTCTGGCACATGCATATATTGGGAGACAAACAAAAAAGGAAGCACTAAAATCTGGTGCATATTTCTTTAAAGTATATAAATAGTAGATAATCAGAGGTTGGCTTCAAATCTGGGTCTGTATACATTTCTTTTCAGGGGTATTGTATATCCTTTTCCCTTTCAGCTTCCTTTTTCACTGGGCCCTTCTCATCCTGGGTTATGTTCGGCAGTTTCCCTGACTCAGAACTGTATCTCGCCTTTTCACCTAATCTTAAAAAAAAAAAAAAGCAACAACCATAAAAACCTGTGTAATTTCCACCATCAGTAGAATATGAATAAATTCCAAATCTCTTTCCATTCCTACCTCTCTACTTCATTCAAAACCAACTTGCCTACTGTCTTCAGAAATGTATTCATTAACATTCACTCAGTCATTCACTTAATTAACATTTATTGAGCACCTACTTAGCATGATACCCAAGTACCATACTAGGTGGGATTAAATCAAACCCATCTCTACCCTCTGGGGGCTCATAAGTTATTGGGGATTTAAACTTCAGAAATAATAATACCTAACAGAAAGTGAAAAGTGAAGATTTCTAAAGAGAAAGAGATAAAACGGTTTGGGAGAAAGTTAAAGGAGAGAATCCTTTTGTCTGGGGAAGAATAATAAAAGTTTTTTAAGGGTTACAGTGGGTTTGAAACATGCATCGAAGAGTGAAAATAATAATAATAATATGGGTAGATGTTTAATCTTCCAGGGCTGGCAATGGAAAGAAAGACATCACCAGCAAAGAGAACAGCATATGGCAAAGGCCTGGTGCTTACCACATATATAGGGTTAGTAAACAGCTGAATCTAGCAAAGTTGACTTCAGTGGCCCCTGTATGAAGGTAAAGTAATGGAAAAATATGTTGGAACAATTATGGAGGTTTTAAATTTTAGGCTAAGAAAATTGAACTTAATTATATTAGCAATAGAAGACACTGAAGGCTTTCTCAATAGAGGAGTGACACAGCCAAGTCTGAGATTTTGGAGGAAAATCCTGATACAAGAGTATTGGACATTGAAAGCCCAAAGGAAGGGTATCATAAAAGGCTTCATACAGGGCAATGAAGGCATGAGCTAAGAGCAGGCAGAGAAGAGGGGGCAGGGACAAGAGATGCACTGATGATGGCATCTAACTAGATTGCAATTCATCAGGGATTTGCAAGGAAAAGAAAGAAGTAAAAATAATGCTAAAAGCTTGGATCTGGATGTCTAGGAGGATGGTGGTACTAATCAGGGAACTAAGACAGTTATTTTGAAGGAAAGGCAATAAATTCAGACTGGGCATCTTCAGCCTAAGACTCCAGTGGGAATCCAGGAGGAAATGTCTAGCAGGCAACTGGAAATACAGAACTGGAGACTGGAAGAGATTGAAGGAAGTGATTTGGGGATCATTTACCTTGGAGATGAGAGTTGAGGCCATGGGATTGAATGAGACAGGAGAAAGAGGAAGAAGAGGAAGGCACCGAGGGTGTTTAGTTGGATGTTCTAAAATCAATATAATAGCAGAGCTGAAGATCCCTTCTTATCTACCTACCCCACCCCCCACCCATCTGTCCTTCACAGCAGCTTTCCCTGCCCATCTCCACCAAAGTTCCTCATTTAGACATGTCCCTTAAGGTTTAAGCTTCACAGAGGACTTAAAGATGTCGTTGAAGCATTGGGAAAGCACTAGCCTGAGAAACAAAGATTCTAGTCTTGATTCTGCACTAATTCCCTTGATACTTGGGTAGGTAATCCTACCTCTCTGGCCTTGAGTTTGCATCTAAAGTGTAGAGGAGTAGACCAGAAGATCCACAGTCTAACTCTCTGAGTCTTTCCACTGTGACAGGAAGGAGCTTATGAAGACCAGCTGTTTCACTCTCTATGACATCACTCAAATATGCCACATTTTCTCCTTTCCAATGCCAAATCACTGATCATTTGACACTTCTACTACTAAATTTACTGGGCCTGCCTGCTGCTCCAGCTAAGATCATTTCAGGCTTTCAACGACTTCTTATTTCTTCCTATATCAAATTAAAAATTTGGATCATAGTATGTAGTAGGTCTCTATCATTAGTTGGGTCCTCCCTGTTTCCCCTTATTTTCTGCCATGATTGGCAAAACTGCCACTCAATATCAAGTAGTACAATTTTAAAATGTTATACACTTACGCAGAACTATTTCACTAACACCCAGGTCAAGTTATCCTTTAAAGTGACCTTAAATTCATGTGATATTTAATCGCTTCCTTTATTAAGAGAAACTCCAATATTTTTATCTCACTCATTCGATCTGGTGTTGAATCCTAGGGTTGTTCGGGAACAGTATAGACTTTGGGGAAAATCTCCCTTCTCCTCAGTGTCACAACTCTGGCTCGCTCTGTCTTGTAACTCAGACCCTCTTCTCTGAGCTGGCTCAGAAAAATCAGGGGAGGAAAGGGAATGGGGCTCTATAGTGATAGAAATCTAGCAGTTTCCTGTCATCTTTTATTATTCCTTGCTTAGAGTTGCTTCCAGCTTTCCCTGAAGTTTCATAAACACAGAGATTATAGTCAGGTTGGTGTGTCTTTGCATTAGCATATTAAATGCCAGTGACTATTTTTTTTCAAATTAAAGGGTTTTTTTTTGTTTTGCTTTGTTTTTTACTCTCCAGAGATAGCAGAATCTTCTCCATTCATGTAGGAATCCAGTTGTTAGCTATCATGTTTGCTGATAATTTAAAGAAGTTTATAACCCTTAGCAACCAGGTACGCTCACAGTTTGTCTATGACATGAATGGAAGACCTTAAAAATACAAAACTCAACCTCTACTAAAAACAGTTTTCTAAGAATACTTCTTCAAAAAGGTAATTTTTAAAACAATGCTTGCATAGGTAATTTCTTAAGTAGAGAGTTAAAGTGGTTTCAGAAAACCAGGATTAATTTTAATGACCCTCACTTACTTAGTTCATTCCCCCAGGAATACTCAGTGAATATTCTGCATGTCTGGATTTCATTGGCTTTGAATGTAAGGAAGCCATGCCAAGCCCCAGGTGTCAGATCTCCATGGGGTCATGCAGATTCCCACAGCCTCGAAGGCCTTGGAGACATCACAAAGTCAGTGTTACCTGGAAAGACCTAGGACCAATCCTTGGGAGCAGTGAACTAAGAAAATGTCTTTGCTTTTCTCTTTTCCTCTATTTTGTAATATTTTTGCTTCCACCAGGTAGTAGTAGGTAGGTGCATCCATGGCAAAGGTGGAGCTATCAAAGTGTATAGGCTCACTTTCAGGAAATTACCAAAACAAACTCTGTTTAATGAGAGACTGGAAATCTTAATTAAATGGGATCAATATTACACGCAGAATAAAAACAAAAATACAAATGTAAATGAGGTGTCTTTCCTTGTGGGAAAAGTCAGAAAATGTGTCTGTGCATGTGTGTTCCATTATCTTGAAACAAACTATGAACTAACTTGGCTTCTTTCACATTAAACCCAGTGGTCAGTTTGCTGAATGTCTTGCATTTCCACCCACATTTTCTTCACTCTGAGAAAAGAGAAGCCCCACATGCAAGTTTCTGATTCCAAATACTTTTGGGGTATCAGTTTCATGAAAAGAAAAACACGCTTTATTAGAATCATCACAAAATCTTTTAATTTTAGCGCTAGAAGGGGCTTTAAAGATCTTCTACTTCGAACCCCCTCATTTGACAAATGAGGAACTGGACCCCAGAGAAGTTGCATGATTTATTCAAAGTCACCCAGCGTGTTAGTGGTATGGACCAGAGCCCAGCAACTATGATTCCAATCAGGCTTTTGTCTCATCTTCCATCAAGATGCTCCTGCCAAGGTCACCAGTCACCTCCATGTTATTAAATCCAGTGGTCAATCCTCAGCCTCAGGTGTTCTTCCTGGACCATCAGCAGCATTTATCCATAACTGATCACTCCCACTCCCATAGTGTCTTCACGTGACTTCCAGGACACAGGACCTTCTTGGGTTTCCTCCTACCTCACCGCCCTCTCTTCCATCCCTTTTGCTGGTTCCTCCTCATCTCCCCAACTTGTTGGGGGGTCGCCAGGGCTCAGCCTTTGGACCTCTGCTCTTCTCTAGCTACACTCATTCCTTGGCTAACCTCATCTCCTTAGTAAAGACCCTGAGCTGTAGATTCAGCCCAAACCATTTCCCTGACTTCCAGGCCCATTTATCTCTCTGCTTTCTTAAGATCTCCACTTGGACATCTAATAGATGTCTCAAATTTTTCATGTCAAAACTGAATTCATGATCGACCCATACAAACTTGATCTATCCGAGGTCAATCCTAACCCCAGTTATTGTGACTCCATCCTTCCAGGCCCAAACTTTCCAAATCATTGGTAGGCAATACCTCCAAAATACACCTCAAATCTGACCACTCCTTACTACTTGTCCTGCTAGCATCTGGCTCAAGTTACCTTTTTTTCTTGCCTAGATTCTTGCAAATGCCTTCTACATATCTACCTGCCTCAGCTCTTGTAGTCTAGTCTCAACATACCAGCTAAACTGATCCTTTTAAAACTTAAGGTAGAGCATGTCACCCCTTGCCTCCAAACCTTCCAAAGGCCTTCCTTTTCTCAAAGAGTAAAAGCCAAAGTCCTTACAATGGTCTACAAGACCATACATCTTACCCCCCAACTCCCTCAAACTTCCCTGACCTCATCTCCTGCTACTCATCCCCTGACTTACTCTGCTCCAGTCACCTTGGCCTCCTGGCTATTCCTGAACCTTCTAGTCGTTCTCCTGCCTCAGAGCCTTTGTGCTTGCTACTCCCTCATCCTGAATGCTCTTCCCCAAGATGTCTGCATGGCTCATTATCTTACCTCCTTCAAGTCTTTGCTCAAATGTCAACCCTCACACAAGGCTTTAACTGACCACCCTTTAAAAAATTTTGCCCTGTCATTCCCACCTTCCCAGCTTTATTATTCTTTATAGAATTTATTCTCTTCTAACACATTGTATATTTTACTAACTTATTTTTTTGTTTTTTTTCTACAAGAATATAAGCATCAGGAAAGCAGGAACTGATGTCAGTTCTGTTCACTGATGGGTCTCCAGTACACAGAACAGTTCCTTACACATATGTGTTGAATAAATAGTTGTTGTATGAATGGATGGATAGAGTGAACGAATGAGTGAAGGAGGGAATGAATGATGGCTCCAAGTCCAGTCTCCTACTATAACATATGGTTCCTCTGTTACTTTCACACTTTTCTGGGCTTGGAAAAATCATTTTCTAATATAACTGCTCCTAATAGTGTAACTAATGTTGGAAAATTTGATATGGCAATAAACTTTTGCCATCACTTCTTTATTTGGGTAGATAACGCTTGTTCTCTAAGAGCTGTGTATTTCTTTATAAGCGTATACTTGCAGTTCAGATGGGCTGCCACCAGGTAGAACACTATGCCTGCAGTCAGGAGCTCTACCTCTCTAATCTATCTCCCCCTCTTCCTACATACTGTCCCAGGCCAGGCTATAGTCTCCTCCTAGGTCACTTGCAGAAGCTGTTCTGTTGGTCTTCCTGTTCCTCAGCCTTTCTCCCTTAATTCTCCACCCCGTCCCCTACAACCAGAATGATCTATTTTTGTGGTCTTCAATCTTTTATTTTTTAATGGCCACTTCTTTTTACTTGTAGGGAGACTTACAGAACAGAGAGTCGCTATTTGAAGCTCTAGCCCCACCTCAAGACTGCCTCTGAAGATGCCTCCAGGTCTCAGAGTTGTAGAAGGCAGTTCATATTCCCTGGATTGATATGGGACTCAAACTCGGCCTGGACACTCTGCCTCATATAAACCAGCAAACGCTCCCTATCGCCTAGAAAAGTGTTTCCTCTACTTTAATCATCCATGCACCACCTTCACGATTTTTTGCCACAGCTGTGTGCATCTCGTATTATTATCAATTTAATGTTTTTCTTAAAACCAACTCACATTTATAAACTTAGTTTAAGGAATTTGTATCACCACCATAAACTAAAAATCAATGTCATTTGTTATGAATAGAAGGTACTTTAAAATTAAATATATAACTATTCAAATGACAAAGATCATCAGGTACATCTGTAAGTGCACACCACACTGTGGGAAACACTGGCCTAGAGAGTAAAGCCCCAGCTCCTTCCCATGGCCTGTTCAACACCCTCCAGGAGTGTGGACTTCCCTATGGTTCTCCTCATGCTGTTTCATGCCTTCCTGAGTTTGTTCATGCAGTTGTTCCCTTTGCCTAGAATGCCTATTACATTAACATTTAGTTTTAGTTGAAAAAAATATTTTTATTAAAGTATTACACATACATAATTTAAGAAGTCAACTAGTACTCTAGGCTTATAACAGAAAGCAGTTTTCCCTTCTCCCTAATTCCCACTCTCCAGAACAAACACTTTAGATTATTTTTTTTAATTGTGGTAAAATACACACAACATAAAATTTACCACTTCAACCACTTTTAAGTGTAGAGTTCAGTGGCACATTGTTGTGCAATCATCACTACTGTCCATCTCCTGAACTGTTTTCTTCTTTACAAACTGGAACTCCATACCCACTAAACAATAATTCCCCATTTCCCATCCCCCTAGCTCCTGGAGGGTGCCAGTCTACTTTCTGTCTCTATGAATTTGACTAATCTAGGTACCTCCTATGAGTGCAATCATACAGTATTTGTCTTTTTGTGACTAGGTTATTTCACTTAGCATAATGATTTCGAGGTTCATTCATGGTGTAGCATGCAACAGTTTTAATTCACTTCAGGAATTCCTTTCGCCATTATATTGGGAATTCTCTTTGTTTCTCTTCTGGGATGGATCTTTTGTTTCAGTTTCATGGTTCCCATGTTTTCCTATTCCATGTTTTATTCTCTTATTTCCATGTGGCACATCTTCCCATATCTTTTTAAGAAAGGGTGCATAAAAGGTAAATTTTTTGACCTTAAATTTATGAAAGTATCATTATTTTAACTTCATTTTTTTTTTTTTTTTTTTTTTGGAGCCCCCTGCATCGGCAGGCGGACTCCCAACCACTGCGCCACCAGGGAAGCCCTTAACTTCATGTTTAATGGAAGTTTGACTGGATATGAAAATTTGGGTTGGAAATTATTTACCTTTGGGATTTTGATTACATTTATCAATTGACTTCTAGATCCCCAAGTTGCTGATGTTAAGGCAGATATTACTCTGATTCCTTATTATTTGTATGTGATCTATATTTTTTCTTCTGAAAGATGTATGATCTTTCCTCATTCTCTATTTTTTAAAAATTTCACAATTATGTGCTATTATGTATACCTTTTATATTTTGGAGCTAATTGTGCTGAGCACTTTCTGTGGTTATCATTAGTGTGTGTGTGTGTGTGTTTAAGGTTTATTCCTGCTCCCAACACTAACTCTGAGAATCCCATCCCTTTCTTTACTTTGCTTCTTGGTTTTGATCTCTGTTTTTCTTTTCTTTCTTTCTTTTTTTTTATACAGCAGGTTCTTATTAGTCATACATTTTATCCACATCAGTGAATACATGTCAACCCCAATCACCCAACTCATCACACACACCCCCACCCCCCGCGGCTTTCCCCCCTTGGTGCCCATACGTTTGTTCACTACATCTGTGTCTCAACTTCTGCCCTGCAAACTGGTTCATCTGTACCATTTTATAGGTTCCACATATATGCATTAATATATGATATTTCTTTTTCTCTTTCTGACGTACTTCACTCTGTAAGACAGTCTCCAGATGCATCCACGTCTCTACAAAAGACCCAATTTTGCTCCTTTTTATGGCTGAGTATATTCCAATGTATACATGAACCATGTCTTCTTTATGCATTCATCTGTCGATGGGTATTTAGGTTGCTTCCATGACCTGGCTATTGTAAATAGTGCTGCAATGAACACTGGGGTGCATGTGTATTTTTCAATTATGGTTTTCTCTGGGTATATGCCCAGTAGTGGGATTGCTGGGTCATATGGTAATTCCATTTTTAGTTTTTTAAGGAACCTCCATACTGTTCTCCATAGTGGCTGTATCAATTTACATTCCCACCAACAGTGCAAGAGGGTTCCCTTTTCTCCACACCCTCTCCAGCACTTGTTGTTTGTAGATTTTCTGATGATGCCCATTCTAACTGGTGTGAGGTGATACCTCATTGTAGTTTTGAGTTGCATTTCTCTAATAATTAGTGATGTTGAGCAGCTTTTCATTTGCTTCTTGGCCATCTACAGTTTTCTGCATACAGGTCTTTTCTCTCCCTAGGTACGTATATTCCTAGGTATTTTATTCTTTTTGTTGCAATGGTAAATGGGAGTATTTCCTTAATTTCTCCTTCAGATTTTTCATTTCCAGGTTGTTTATTTTACTGGCATAGAGTTGCTTGTAGTAGTCTCTTAAGATGCTTTGTATTTCTGCAGTGTCTCTTGTAACTTCTGCTTTTTCATTTCTAATCCTATTGATTTGAGTGCTCTCCCTCTTTTTCTTGATGACTCTGGCTAAAGGTTTATCAATTTTGTTTATCTTCTCAAAGAACCAGCTTTTAGTTTTATTGATCTTTGCTATTGTTTGTTTTGATTCTACTTCATTTATTTCTGCTCTGATCTTTACAATTTCTTTCCTTCTGCTAACTTTGGGTTTTCTTTGTTCTTTTATCTCTAGTTCTTTTCAGTATAACGTTACATTGTTTATTTGAGATGTTTCTTGTTTCTTGAGGTAGGATTATATAGCTATAAACTTCCCTCTTAGAACTGCTTTTGCTCCATCCCATAGGTTTTGGATCGTCGTGTTTTTCAATCCAATCCATAAGGTTTGGATTCTCATTTGTCTCTACGTATTTTTTGATTTCCTCTTTGATTTCTTCAGTGATCTCTTGGTTATTTAGTAATGTATTGTGTAGCCTCCATGTGTTTGGGTTTTTTTTAATGTCTTTTTCAAGGTAAGTGATTTCTAATTTCATAGCATTGTGGTCAGCAAAGATGCTTGATATGATTTCAATTTTCTTGAAAGGATCACCTTCCTCCCCACAAATACATCAGAAATACATCTACATGTGGAACAACTCCTACAGAACACCTACTGAATGCTGGCAGAAGACCTCAGACTTCCCAAAAGGCAAGAAACTCCCCACGTACCTGGGTAGGGCAAAAGAATAAACAGACACAAAAGAATAGGGACGGGACTTGCACCTTTGTGAGGGAGCTGTGAAGGAGGAAGTTTCCACACAGTAGGAAGCCCCTTCACTGGCAGAGACAGGGGTGGGCCGGGGGGAAGCTTTGGAGCCACAGAGGAGAGCGCAGTAACAGGGGTGCAGAGGGCAAAGCGGAGAGATTCCCACACAGAGGATCACTGCCAACGAGCACTCACCAGCCTGAGAGGTTGTCTGCTCACCCGCTGGGAAGGTGGCGGCTGGGAGCTGAGGCTCGGGCTTCAGAGGTCAGATCCCAGGGAGAGGACTGGGGTTGGCTGTGTGAAAACAGCCTGAAGGGGGCTAGTGTGTCACAGCTAACAGTGAGGGAGTCTCGGAAACAGTCTGGAACTGCCTAAGAGGCAAGAGACCATTGTTTCAGGATGTGCAAGGAGAGGGGATTCAGAGCACCACCTAAATGAGCTCCAAAGATGGGTGCGAGCCGCGGCTATCAGTGTGGACACCAGAGACAGGCATGGAACGCTAAGGCTGCTGCTGCAGCCACCAAGAAGCCTGTGTGCACGCACAGGTCACTACCACACCTCCCTTACCAGAAGCCTGTGCAGCCCGCCACTGCCAGGGTCCCGTGATCCAGGGACAACTTCCTCAGGAGAACGCACGGCTTGGCTCAGGCTGTTGCAACCTCACACTGGCCTCTGCCGCTGCAGGCTTGTCCTGCATTCTGTATCCCTCCCCCCGCCTAGCTTGACTGAGCCAAAGCCCCTGAATCAGCTGCTACTTTAACCCCTGCACTGTCAGGGCAGGAACAGACACCCTCATGTGACCTACATGCAGAGGCAGGGCCACATCCAAAGCTGAACCCCAGGAGCTGTGCAAGCAAAGAAGAAAAAGGGAAATCTCTCCCAGCAGCCTCAGGAGCAGTGGATTAAATCTCCACAATCAACTTGATGTACCTGCATCTGTGGAACACCTGAACAGACAACGAATCATCCCAAAACTGAGGTGGGGGACTTTGGGAGCAACTGTAGACTTGGGGTTTGCTTTCTGCATCTAATTTGTTTCTAGTTTTATGTTTCTCTTAGTTTAGTATTTAGAGTTTATTTTCATTGTTAGATTTGTTTATTGATTTGGTTGCTCTCTTCTTTTATATATATATATAGATATATATGTATTTTTTCCTCTTTCTCTTTTTGTGAGTGTGGATGTGTATGCTTCTTTGGGTGATTTTGTCTATATAGCATTGCTTTTACCATTTGTCTTAGGGTCCTCTCTGTCCGTTTTTTGGCTTTTTTTCTTTTTTAGTATAGTTTTTAGTGCTTGCTGTCATTGGTGGGTTTGTTTTTTGGTTTGGGTGCTCTCTTCTTTCTTTCTTTTTTTAATTACTTTTCAATTTTTAATAATTTTTTTATATTTTATTTTAATAACTTTATTTTATTTTTTCTTTCTTTCTTTTTTTCTCCCTTTTCTTCTGAGCCATGTGGTTGACAGGATCTTGGTGCTCTAACCAGGTGTCGGGTCTGTGCCTCAGAGGTGGGAGAGCCAAGTTCAGACATTGGTCCACCAGAGACCTCCCAACACCACATAATATCAAACGGCGAAAACTCTCCCAGAGATCTCCATCTCAATGCTAAGACCCAGCTCCACTAAACGACCAGTAAGCTACAGTGCTGGACACCCTATGCCAAACAACTAGCAGGACAGGAACACAACCCCACGCATTAGCAGAGAGGCTGCCTAAAATCATAATAAGGTCACAGACTCCCCAAAACACACCACCGGATGCACTCCTGCCCACCAGAAAGACAAGATCCATCCTCATGCACCAGAAAACAGGCACCAGGCCCCTCTACCAGGAAGCCTACACAACCCACTGAACCAACCTTAGCCACTGGGGGCAGACACCAAAAAAAAATGGGAACTATGAACCTGCAGCCTGCAAAAATGAGACCCCAAACACAGTAAGTCAAGCAAAATGAAAAGACAGAGAAACACACAGCAGATGAAGGAGCAAGGCGAAAACCCACCAGACCAAACAAATGAAGAGGAAATAAGCAGTCTACCTGAAAAAGAATTCAGAGTAATGATAGTAAAGATGACCCAAAATCTTGCAAATAGAATGGAGAAAATACAAGAAACTTTAACAAGGACCTACAAGAGCTAAAGAGCAAACAAACAATGATGAACAACACAATAAATGCAATTTAAAATTCTCTAGAAGGAATCAATAGCAGAATAACTGAGGCAGAAGAACAGATAAGTGACTTGGAAAATAAAATAGTGGAAATAACTACCCCAGAGCAGAATAAAGAAAAAAGAATGAAAAGAATTGAGGACAGTCTTAGAGACCTCTGGGACAACATTAAGCACACCAACATTCGAATTATAGGGGTCCCAGAAGAAGAAGAGAAAAAGAAAGGCACTGAGAAAATATTTGAAGAGATTACAGTTGAAAACTTCCCTAATATGGGAAAGGAAACAGTCAATCAAGTCCAGGAATTGCAGAGAGTCCCATACAGGATAAATCCAAGGAGAAACACACCAAGACACATACTAATCAAACTATCAAAAATTAAATACAAAGAAAAAAAGTTAAAACCACAAGGGAAAAACAATAAATAACATACAAGGGAATCCCTATAAGGTTAACAGATGATCTTTCTGCAGAAACTCTGCAAGCCAGAAGGGAATGGCAGGACATATTTAAAGTGATGAACGGGAAAAGCTTACAACCAAGATTACTCTACCCAGCAAGGACCTCATTCAGATTCAACAGAGAAATTAAAACCTTTACAGACAAGCAAAGGCTAAGAGAATTCAGCACCACCAAACCAGCTTTAGAACAAATGCTAAAGGAACTTCTCTAGGCAGGAAACACAAGAGAAGGAAAAGATGTACAATAACAAACCCAAAACAATTAAGAAAATGTTAATAAGGAAATACATATCGGTAAGCACCTTAAATGTAAATGGATTAAATGCTCCAACCAAAAGACACAGACTGGCTGAATGGATACAAAAAGAAGACCCATAAATATGCTATCTACAAGACACCCACTTCAGACCTAGGGACACATAGACTGAAAGTGAGGGGATGGAAAAAGATATTCCATGCAAAAGGAAATCAAAAGAAAGCTGGAGTAGCAATACTCATATCAGAAAAAATACACTTTAAAATAAAGACTGTTAAAAGACAAAGAAGGACATTACATAATGATCAAGGAATCAATGCAAGAAGAAGATATAACAATTGTAAATATTTAGGCACCCAACACAGGAACACCTCAATACTTAAAGCAAATGCTAACAGACATAAAAGGGAAAATCGACAGTAACATAATCATACTAGGGGACTTTAACACCTCACTTGCACTAATGGACAGATCATCCAAAATGAAAATAAATAAGGAAACACCAACCTTAAATGATACCTTAAACAAGATGGATTTAGTTGATATTTATAGGACATTCCAACCAGAAACAATAGAATACACTTTCTTCTCAAGTACTCATGGAACATTCTCGAAGATAGAGCATTTCTTGGGACACAAATCAAGGCTTGGTAAATTTCAGAAAATTGAAATCATGTCAAGTATCTTTTCTGACAACAACGCTATAAGACTAGATAGCAATTAAAGGAAAAAATCTGTAAAAAATCCAAACACATGGAGGATAGACAATACACTACTAAATAACCAAGAGATCACTGAAGAAATCAAAGAGGAAATCAAAAAATACCTAGAAACAAATGTCAATGAAAACACGATGACCCAAAACCTATGGGATGCAGCAAAAGCAGTTCTAAGAGGGACGTTTATAGCAATGCAATCCTACCTCAAGAAACAGGAAACATCTCAAACAATCTAACCTTACACCTAAAGCAATTAGAGAAAGGAGAACAAAAAACCCCAAAGTTACTGGAAAGAAAGAAATCATAAAGATCAGATGAGAAATAAATGAAAAAGAAATGAAGAAAAGAATAGCAAAGATTAATACAAGTGAAAGCTCCTCCTTTGAGAAGATAAACAAAACTGATAAACCATTAGCCAGACTCATCAAGAAAAAAAGGGAGATGATTCAAATCAGTAGAATTAGAAATGAAAAAGGAGAGGTAAAAACTGACACTGCAGAAATACAAAGGATCATGAGAGATTACTACAAGCAACTATATGCCAATAAAACGGACAACCTGGAAGAAATGGACACATTCTTAGAAAAGTACAATCTGCTGAGATTTAACCAGGAAGAAATAGAAAATATAAACAGACCAATCACAAGCACTGAAATTGAGACTGTGATTAAAAATCTTACAACAAACAAAAGCCCAGGCCTAGATGGCTTCACAGGCGAATTCTATCAAACATTTAGAGAAGAGCTAACACCTATCCTTCTCAAACTCTTCCAAAATATAGCAGAGGGAGGAACACTCCCAAATTCATTCTATGAGGCCACTGACACCCTGAAACCACAACAAGACAAAGATGTTACAAAGAAAGAAAACTACAGGCCAATATCACTGATGAACATAGATGTAAGAATCCTCAACAAAATACTAGCAAACAGAATCCAACAGCACATTAAAAGAATCATACACCATGATCAAGTGGGGTTTATCCCAGGAATGGAAGGATTCTTCAATATACACAAATCAATCAATGTGATACACCATATTAACAAACTGAAGGATAAAAACCATACGATCTTCTCAATAGATGCAGAAAAAAGCTTTTGACAAAATTCAACATCCATTTATGATAAAAACCCTCCAGAAAGTAGGAATAGAGGGAACTTACCTCAACAGATTAAAGGCCATATATGACAAACCCACAGCCAACATCATTCTCAATGGTGAGAAACTGAAACCATTTCGTCGAGGATCAGGAACAAGACAAGGATGCCCACTATTCACCACTATTATTCAACATAGTTTTGGAAGTTTTAGCCACAGCAATCAGAGGAGAAAAAGAAATAAAAGGAATCCACATCAGAAAAGAAGTTAAGCTGTCACCGTTTGCATATGACATGACACTATACATAGAGACTCCTAAAGAGGCTACCAGAAAACTACTAGAGCTAATCAATGAATTTGGTAAAGTAGCAGGATATAAAATTAACGCATAGAAATCTCTTGCATTCCTATACACTAATGATGAAACATCTGAAAGAGAAATTAAGGAAACACTCTCATTTACTAGTGCAACAAAAAGAATAAAATACCTAAGAATAACCCTACCTAAGGAGAGAAAAGACCTGTATGCAGAAAACTGTAAGACACTGATGAAAGAAATTAAAGATGATACAAACAGATGGAGAGATATACCATGTCCTTGGATTGGAAGAATCAACATTGTGAAAATCACTATACTACCCAAAGCAATATACAGATTCAATGCAACCCCTATCAAACTACCAACAGCATTTTTCACCAAACTAGAACAGAAAATTGCACAATTTGTATGGAAACACAAAAGACCCCAAATAGCCAAAGCAATCTTGAGACAGAAAAACAGAATTGGAGGAATCAGGCTCCTGGACTTCAGACTATAATGCAAAGCTACAGTAATCAAGACAGTATGGTACTGGCACAAAAACAGAAATATAGCTCATTGGAATAGGATAGAAAGCCCAGAGATAAACCCACACACCGATGGTCACCTAATCTTTGATAAAGGAGGCAAGAATATACAATGGAGAAAAGACAGCCTCTTCAATAAGTGGTGCTGGGAAAAATGGACAGCTACATGTAAAAGAGTGAAATTAGAACACTCCCTAACACCATACACAAAAGTAATCTCAAACTGGATTAAAGACCTAAGAGTAATGCCAGACACTATCAAACTCTTAGTGGAAAACATAGGCAGAACACTCTATGACATAAATCACAGCAAGGTCCTTTTTGACCCACCTCCTAGAGAAATGGAAATAAACACAAAAATAAACAAATGGGAGCTAATGAAACTTAAAAGCTTTTGCACAGCAAAGGACAACATAAACAAGATGAAAAGACAACCCTCAGAATGGGAGAAAATATTTGCTAATGAAGCAACTGACAAAGGATTAATATCCAAAATTTACAAGCAGCTCATGCAGCTCAATATCAAAAAAACAAACAACCCAAACCAAAAATGGGCAGAAGACCTAAACAGACATTTCTCCAAAGAAGATTTACAGATTGCCAACAAACACATGAAAGGATGCTCAACATCACTAATCATTAGAGAAATGAAAGTGAAAACTACAATGAGGTATCACCTCACACCAGTCTGAATGGCCATCATCAAAAAAATCTACAAATAATAAATGCTGGAGAGGTTATGGAGAAAAGGGAACCCTCTTGCACTGGTGGTGGGAATGTAAATTAATACAGCCACTATGGAGAACAGCATGGAGGTTCCTTTAAAAACTAAAAGTAGAACTACCATACGACCCAGCAATCCCACTACTGGGCATATACCCTGAGAAAACCATAATTCAAAGAGTCATGTACCACAATGTTCATTGCAGCTCTATTTACAATAGCCAGGACATGGAAGCAACCTAAGTGTCCACTGACAGACGTATGGATAAAGAAGATATGGCACATATATACAATGGAATATTACTCAGCCATAAAAAGAAAATAAATTGAGTTATTTGTAGTGAGGTGGATGGACCCAGAGTCTGTCATACAGAGTGAAGTAAGTCAGAAAGAGAAAAACAAATACCATATGCTAACACATATATACGGAAACAAACAAACAAAAAAATGGTTCTGAAGAACCTAGGGGCAGGACGTGAATAAAGACGCAGATGTAGAGAATGGACTTGAGGACATGGGGAGGGGGAAGGGTAAGTTGGGATGAAGTGAGAAAGTGGCATGGACATACATACACTACGAAATGTAAAATAGCTAATGGGAAGCAGCCACATAGGACAAGGAGATCAGCTCGGTGCTTTGCAACCACATAGAGGGGTGGCAGGGAGACACGAGTGGGAGGGGATATGGGGATATATGTATATGTATAGCTGATCCACTTTGTTATAAAGCAGAAACTAACACATCATTGTAAAGCAATTATACTCCAATAAAGTTGTTAAGAAAAAGCCAGTTGGAATCTCTGTGTGTGTGGATGGGGTCAATTGCTTTGTAAAGTTCACAGGAGGATGATTGGGCCAGGACTTAACCACTGTGTAAAGGGTCCTCCCTCCCTGTCAATATGAATAGATTTTTCTCTTGGGCTTGTCAATCTCTTAATGGAGGCTCCTTCTGCTTTCCTGCCTGGATAGGTAGGCATATGCCTGACTGCCACTCTCCTGAAGTCTTTGGTTGGGGAGGAATAGGCCTTAGAATCTCACCATTTAGGATACAGACTCTCCCTTAATCCCCTAGTAGTTAGTATGGTGTAAACCCATGACCTCACTTCTGCCTGTCTCCTGGACTCTCCTTAGATTCCATTTTGGATCCCTCTATTCTTCCCCCCAGTTGACACATTTCCACCTTCAGCCTTTACATATGGCTCCCCCAAGGCCTGCTTTCCTCCCGTGCCAGCCTTCAGTTCAGACAGAACATCCCTGATATCTTTTAATGAGCCCATAATTTTTACCTTTCAAGTAAAAATAGAACCTATGAGTAGAGCCCTAAATCTAGGCAGAGGATGAAGATTCTTTGGAAGTCAAACTCTAAGTACTTGGAACCACAGGGAAGGGAAGGAGGAAAGGGAAATACCCAATTCATGCTTTTCAGAGTTTCAGATCCCTTACTTTAAGATACCAAATAAAAAGAGATTGAAGATGAATATCAGGAAATATTTAGACTGAAGCAAGCCTTCAAATGACTATGCACATAGTTGATGCTCTATGGAAACATATTAAGGTGAATTTAACATAAGGGTAGTGTGGCAGATATATGGTAACTTCTTACTGGAACTAAGATTTGGGGGTCTTCAGATGTCTCGGTGCCTCATCAACAATTGGCTTCCTTTTTCGATGATGCACTGCCTCCCCTTTAACAGAGCCTTTAATTTCTAACCTAATCTTATTTGTCATGATTCTCTGAGACATGCCAAATAAAGCTTTCAGGTCTCTATATGCATTTTGGTATCTGGATATGTCTGACTCACTTAAGCGCTTTCATCCAGTGACAGTAACCATACCCGATGAGGTCTCCATGTTAACAGGGCTTAAATATTTTCTACCCCTCAGGCTCTTTGGGTGATGATTCAACCAAAGAGAAAATGGGAAATGAAAGTTTGCACCCCCTCCCTTTCTGACTGCAGTGCACTGCAATAGGGCTACTTTTAATGTGCTTAGCAACAATTAGCTCTTGAAGCTGCAACAGCTGCACAATGCTGATGCTCTCCAGATGCAGCCAATGAATTAAATCATGCGATAATTCAATTGGAAAATTGGGTGTAATTATGGAGAATGCAGAGTCTGCTAGTGACTTCAAGCTCTTGGAACAACAGTGGTGTGGGCTATTCAGAGAGCATATGGCCTGCACAGAAACTGATATGGGTGTTTGTAGGAATCTAGGTCCCCTCTCTGACAATGACAGCATTGCCTAGCCCTGTGTTCAGTTAACAGCTAGCTGAGTGCCACCAAAACAAATCTTTTTAACTTCAAAACTTTTCACAGACCACCCTTCATGACATGATCATGGCTATACTATGAGTATCTGCTGGTTGAAAACACGTAAACAAATAAAGGCTAGAGCTCCCAGGACTAAGCAGTTCATGTATTAATCCAAAAAGCCAGTTAAGACAGAGAATTATAAAACAGGACAATTAAACATTCAAAATAGAAATAAACTAGAAGACAGGTACATATATTCACATACCCATCTTGATGTAGGGCCAAGGCCAAGGTCTTGGGTCCTCCGTGAGTCATCTTTCTTACAGTCCCCATATCCATAACACATTGCCTATAATTTCCCATTTGGGTTTATATAAAGAACAGAAACCTAAAAGGATTTGCAGAGAATTTTGAATAGACTTCTTAAAGATATTCATGCCTTTCTTTCCAAACTTTTATAGTCATCTTACTCCCAATGCGAATGCTCTGTGCACTGCCTTGCAGTTGTGCCCTATACAATTCGAGGGGGTGTCATCCAGAGTGTTCCTCAGAACTGTTCTGTGACAACCCGCAGAGCCTTTCTCAGTGGCCCTGTATCATTCAGCAGCAACTTCTTTTTTTAGTGGCTTGCCTTTATTGAATCTTTCCAAAGCATTCAACTGAATTTTCATAGAAACAATGGCTCTGTTCCTGCATTGTAATTGAATTTTGTAATTACCATAAATATCTTTGCGAACAAATAAAACAAGGGACTCTTGGGAAGCTAACATCTTAACTGATGGCAGCAGAAGGGTGCAGGTATGCTAGAGAATAGCCTGTTGACCTCGAGTGTTCATGCTGTTGTTAGCATCAATCAGGATGCTTTACAGAGGGAGCAGTTAATACAGTGGGTTGGTAAAAGTGGAGGTTAATGAAGACAGCTTCTACTGTCCTGTGAATTTAGTGATGCTCTTAAGTGAATTTGTATTTTGTTCTTCACTATTGCTTCTATATGTTTTTTTTTTAACATCTTTATTGGGGTATAATTGCTTTACAATGGTGTCTTAGTTTCTGCTTTATAACAAAGTGAATCAGCTATACATATACACATATCCCCATATCTTCTCCCTCTTGCGTCTCCCTCCCACCCTCCCTATCCCACCCCTCTAGGTGGTCACAAAGCACTGAGCTGATCTCCCTGTGCTATGTGGCTGCTTCCCACTAGCTATCTATTTTACACTTGGTAGTATATATAAGTCCATGCCACTCTCTCACTTCGTCCCAGCTTACCCTTCCCCCTCCCCATGTCCTCAAGTCCATTCTCTACATCTGCGTCTTTATTCCTGTCCTGCCCCTAGGTTCTTCAGAACCTTTTTTTTTTTTTGATTCCATATATATGTGTTAGCATATGGTATTTGTTTTTCTCTTTCTGACTTACTGCACTCTGTATGACAGACTTGAGGTCCATCCACCTCACTACAAATAACTCAATTTTGTTTCTTTTTATGGCTGAGTAATATTCCATTGTATATATGTGCCCCATCTTCCTCATCCATTGATGGACACTTAGGTCGCTTCCATGTCCTGGCTATTGTAAATAGAGCTGCAATGAACATTGTGGTACATGACTCTTTTTGAATTATGGTTTTCTCAGGGTATATGCCCAGTAGTGGGACTGCTGGGTCGTATGGTAGTTCCATTTTTAGTTTTTTAAGGAATCTCCACACTGTTCTCCACAGTGGCTGTATCAATTCACATTCCCACTAACAGTGCAAAAGGGTCCCCCCTTCTCCACACCCTCTCCAGCATTTATTGTTTGTAGATTTTTTGATGATGGCTATTCTGACTGGTGTTAGGTGATACCTCATTGCAGCTTTGATCTGCATCTCTCCAATGATTAGTGATGTTGAGCATTGAAAAATAGCATCTAGATAGCATTTTACCTTTTCATCTATGAACAGATTTTGGGATTCCTTATCATAGATCCCCAGGCATAAGAGTCCTCATGTTGGGACCTCCTTCCCTGGCTTAGAGTTTCCTGCCCACAGTAGAGTAAAAATAGAATGAGGCTGGTTAATGAAGTGGTAAGAAATTCTCTTTGTATAACAGTGATTTGAAATCATGAGGAGATTGACGAAGGTATTCTACTGAGAGCTACTCTTTCCCATAATGAAAGTTTCCTGAACAGACTGAAGGCCACAAGCAATATCGATTTCTAAAGAGGAAGAAAGTCATCAATTTATCCACTTGGGACTTTCTCCAATTCCTGTTCTTTTGGCTGTGCCTTTGAGTACAACACACCTTTTAATTAGGTCAGGCCAGGGAATAGCAACCTCTTCAGATGTGAGAAACACTCTATTGAGGAACAGTTCCCTAGAATCAGATAGTCTTCAGTTCAAATCACGACTCTACCACTTGTTTACCTAAGTTAACTTAAGCTGAACATCAGTCTCTTGTCTGTAAAAGATCATGGCAATAAGTATTTCACAGAGGTAATGTGAGTATTAGATGCTTCAACGTATCCCAAAGGACCAGAAATGTGTAGATGCTCAATAACTATTAG
Source organism: Neophocaena asiaeorientalis asiaeorientalis (assembly GCF_003031525.2). Lineage (NCBI taxonomy): Eukaryota > Metazoa > Chordata > Mammalia > Artiodactyla > Phocoenidae > Neophocaena > Neophocaena asiaeorientalis. Next base: position 861,025 of record NW_020175666.1, read on the forward strand.
GCAGGAGCAAAGGGTAACCAAAGTTACTGGAAAGTAAAGGAACTGGGAAAGTTATAAGGCATAGAAACAGAAGATGAAAAATAGAGAGGTAAAGAATACGAGAAGTAATAAAAATAATATACAGAATTTTATAGTTACAAAGCAAAAATTTATACACGTCGTATCACTGGCATATCCCAACAACGCTGTGCGACAGGACAGGCATTAAATTCATTTTACAGAGGAGGAAGCTGAAGCCCCAAAGAGTAAGAGCTGGCTAAGATGATGGAACAGAGTTGGAACTAGACCTAATGTCTCCTTATTCCCAGCCTAGTACTTTGCTCATGAGGCCTTATGGTCTCCAAATTTCTGTCTTTACCATACCACCTTGGAGACTCCGTGATGAATCCCATACTCCAGATGGCCAACTTTTGGTCTAGGGAGAACACATACAAGCAGAGTCAGGACTCTAGGAAGCTGCTTTGGGTCTTCCAAATCTAGCACAGCTTCAAAGAATTATTTCAAGAGACACAGGATGGAGAGAATCTATTAAAAAGAAAGCTTTGGCCATGAGCTTGTATGCACGGGAACACTGAATATGAAAATTGCAACTGGAGATCACTTGAAATTAAGGTCTGGAGAAAAGTGATGTTATAAGTCCTGAGTTGTTTTATTAGTGGATAGAAAATTACAGGAAGTGATATGTTTTGAGGAAGAAAAATTTAAAGGGCTAATGTAGCTCTCCAGGCATATTAAAAGATGTTATTTCCATATCCTTCTTGGATAATCAATCATGCCACACCAAATTAAGAGCTCTTATTTTTAGCCCTATTAGCCACACAATGATAATGAAAATTGATTACACTCACATTCTACTCCTTAAGACGTTGTCAGTAAATGAACTGAAATGCCCCAGAATCAATCCATTTAAAAAATACACCAGAGGTTGAAAAAAAAGTCCTCATCAATTACTCTGATGTCCGTTAATAAAGAAAAGATGATAAACTGGCTGCTTCTGTCATTGGTAGCTTACTGTAGGCCAATAAAACAAGTTCTTTTGTTCTACCAACTAGAGACATCATCAAGAAGCTTAATGGATCAGAACGGCTGAAGACCAGATATTGGTTCCCAGAAATAGAATTCAGAGAAACGTTAAAAAGTACTATTAGGGGCTTCCCTGGTGGTGCAGTGGTTGAGAATCTGCCTGCTAATGCAGGGGACACGGGTTCGAGCCCTGGTCTGGGAGGATCCCACATGCCGCGGAGCAATTAGGCCCATGAGCCACAACTACTGAGCCTGCGCATCTGGAGCCTGTGCTCCACAATAAGAGAGGCCACGATAGTGAGAGGCCCGCACACCGTGATGAAGAGTGGCCCCCACTTGCCACAACTAGAGAAAGCCCTCACACAGAAACGAAGACGCAACACAGCAAAAAAAAAAAAAAACTATTAGGAATATGCAAAAATCAAAGAGGACAAGTCATGTTTATCTCTGATTTATCAACCCTCAAAGTCTAAGAAGGTTCTGTTTGTCTGGATTAGAGAAAAGTGATCTTGAGATGCTCTTGTAGGTGGAAAAATGGCAACTTTGGAATACTGTAGAAATGTTGGTAGGTACCAAATATAATAGGACTAAACTAGAGATTTGGAGAAACTGGGAACTGTAACATTTTGTGGACCTAATTAAATGGTTTGAGGTTCATGATTTTGGAAAGATATCAAGATGTCCAATGGAATAGTAAATTATAATATACCAGTTCCCTATGGTGTTTCTCCAAGCCAGTCTTCTGGTTGCTTGGAAAGACACTGAAAATAGTATCTTAGGAGATGTACAATAACATTGAAATCTTACTAACAACAGATTCTGCGAGGAACTCATCAAGTTCTCCCTTTGATTATTCTAAGCTATGTTCAGTGGGGCCTAGAACGTCTCAGTAATGACCACATTGGGCAAGAAGATAGTCCCTTAGTTTCTAGGCTCATGATCTCTGGACTCTCATCCTCAGCTTGTTTGTAAGGTCTCAATTAGTTCCATTCAGAGATCAAGTTTCTTAAAACAAACTCACAAACATGTATCATATAATTGCTTTGAAAAATTATAAACTAATCTAGACACTCTTTGTAGAAAAAAACTGAAAAAATTGAGATGCATTTCTCTTTTCTGAGTGACTGAATTTAAACAGCTTGGGAAAATGCTGGATTAAATCTCAAGTTTCTCAATACTTCTTGCGTTTCTCTATTGATTGACATGTGATCATACAATAGCCGAAGACTGGGTCAAGGGAGTTGAGTCTCCATTCTGCTAAATGCCTATATCTCAGTCTCTATCTCTATCTCTACATCCATAGACTTCTTCCTCTAAGAATATATAATTCTGTCTGTGGGTCAAAAGCTTACGTGTACATACAAATTCAAATGCACAGAGGAGACATGACAGAAATTTTTGAGGTGATGGAATTTTTTTCTTGATTGTGGTAGTGGTTTCACAGCTGTATATGCTTTTTTCAAAACTCACGGGACTGTATGCTACAAAGGGTAAATTTTACAAATGTCCCTTCCAACTCAAGTATTATATGAATATATTTAAACCACCCCAAATCAAACACTTTAAATTTCTATCCTGCAGAACACTTATAGGAGAACTAATGACCATAAGCATGTTTTGAAACCTGGCTAACATATATACACACATTTCTTTCCATATCCAGAGGAACATATTGAAAGAAAAAAATGTTAAATTTCAATTCTTAGCTAATGTAATAGTACTACCTAATATATCCTTCTTTTCCTTTTTTTTTTTTTTTTTGGCGGTACGCGGGCCTCTCACTGTTGTGGCCTCTTCCATTGCGGAGCACAGGCTCCGGACGCGCAGGCTCAGCGGCCATGGCTCACGGGCCCAGCCGCTCCGTGGCATGTGGGATCTTCCTGGACCGGGGCACAAACCCGTGTCCCCTGCATCGGCAGGCGGACTCTCAACCACTGCACCACCAGGGAAGCCCCCTAATATTTATTAAATATTAACTGTGTGTCAAGCATTTCTATGTGACATGGACATATTAACTTATTTAATACAACAGCCCTATGAAGTTGAGATTATTACTGTCTCAACCTTACACATGGGGAATCTGAAACACAGAGAGGTTAAGTGACCTATTCAAAGTCAAACAGCAAGTCAGTAGTAAAGCCAGGATTTAAGCTGGGCAGTCTGACCCTGAGACTGGAGTCTCTGTGGGGAGACTCAGTATCCAATGAGGGAGGAGGAAAACAACTATACCCTGTGCCAAGGTAGATCTGGAGTTTTGGAGCCTGTGAGTCCCCATCACAGACTTCATTGTCCTAGGTTCTCATTCTCCATTTCTCTTTGCATGGAATAAAATTGGTCAAGGAAGAAACCTTAGAAACTTTTTCCTATTTAGTTAAGGAGCACAGTGTCTCCCTGGTCTGCCTTCTCATTTTCTCCTCCTCACTAAGCACTCATTCAAAGTATCCATCAAGCACTAGGGCATTGGTTTGGGTAAGCTGCCAGCTAGAAGCAAGATTTCTGAAGTTACAAGGAGGATGAGCCACACGGGGCGATCTTTTGCAATCCAGTGCCCCTGCCCTGCTACCTACTTATGGTGGTTTTAAGACAATTAGTTGAGCCCAAAAGTCTTAAAGAAAAGAGCAACAGGGCTAAGGTGAAAGACAGTGTGCGCTGGGGGGGAATGCAAAATCTGGACTGCAAAGATAACATGGGAAAACAAGGAACCAAGAGACAGCTTTGATGTTTTAGAAAGAACACTTAACTTGGGGTCAAAAGTCTTGGTCTCTATACCAGTTGCATCTTTCAGTAGAAGCATAATTCTGGATATTTTACCTCTGTGAACCTCAATGACCTCATCCATAAAATGGGGATAGCACATAGGGTTGTTGTGAAGACGAAAGATGTCTTTGAAACTGATGTGCACCTTGTAAAGCACACAGCAAATCTGAATGAAAATGGCAGAGTACCAACCCAAGGTGGCTAGACAAAGGGGCCAGGGGAGTTGGGAGTATGAACATAGATTAACCAGAATCACTGTCTTTCCAACAAATGCCTGAGTCAACAAACACAAAATAGCTCTGCTGTCAAGAAAAAACAACAACAACAACAAAAACTAATTGTAAGTAGGTATATTTGAAAGTCACTTTGGAAGGAGACCTTGAAGAAAGGATGGAGGATGTTGGGGGTGGAGAGACACTCCTCCCAGCAAGACAATAAAAGATGACAAGTTAGGTCACGGTGGCTGAGGAGGAGACAGTGATTTGTTGTCTAACTCTCCAGCCATGATGGAACTGTAACTAATGAGGTTATTCTGGTTACAAAGGAAGCATTCAGCCCCTAATGAAAAACTCTTTGGTGACTGGTGTTAGGGAAAGAGAAAACAAACCAGCAGCTTATTATTAGTTCCACAGCAAGTTAATTAATTTTTGCCAGTCACTTCAGGTCACTTGCCGGCCAAAGCATCTGTCTCACTCATCTGAACAGCTGGAGGGATGGCAAGAGTGTCTCCAGGACATGCATTTGTCCCCAGTTCTGGGAGTAGGAGGTGTGGCCAACCACAAGGCTGACAAAAACAGGAGCTTCTGGGGTTCTTCCTGTTCCCCCCCAACCCCCGCCCACTGCTCCATGATCCACTCAAGGCGAGTCGAAAGACTGTAGTAATTCCACGAGATACAAAGGAAACAAAAATACTTATAATAAAGTTATTCCTGCCTCTGTACATCATTTAAATAACCTCATTTACTTAGAATGAGGCTATTCCTGCCTCTATACATCATAAAACTACTTAGAATGAGGTTATTCCTGCCTCTATACATCAGTTAAAAGTCCACTATAGAGCGGACTATAGGCCCACCTCTCCCACTGAAGAGCTTTAGAGCCATGATAAGGTTGCTTAACTTCTCCAGGCTTCCCTTAGCTCACCTGAACTGCCCACCTGCATGGAAAGATGTACATTTGGCATCTCGTCTAGCATCAGGAAATGTGAGTTAATAAATATATCCTTTCTCAAAGAAATGTCAAGCATTTGGCAGATACTACTGAATATCCTTTCAGAAACACGTCACTGGTCTGGTAGAGCCCCTCTTCGGAGATGGGAGAGCCAGGGCTAAGAAAGTGCTCGATCAAAACACCCACGTATTTGTACAGAGGTTGACCTGGCCTCCAAAAATGCTAGCAATTTTTCTTTAGACATGTAATATGCACGGATATTGAATGCCATTTTGTTGAGCATGCATATTCGTGCTAGTATATTTACTTTCTAGGGTGGATTAAGTGATACAAATTTTCTTAATTATATGTTTTGCATAATATATAATACACATATATAATATTTATTACATACTCACCCCTAGAATAGACCAAGATAAAGAGACTTATAAACTACACTGAAGCAGGGACCATAAGTTTAATCCCCTCTTTGAGCCAGTTTAAGCTACTGTTCAGCTGCTGTGGGTTTTAAATCTCTTATATTTTATTTAAGATTATAAAGTTTTCAGCAAAAAGAAAAAATCAGCTGGGGAGGGGCTCATTATCTCAAGTCACCACATACCTCTTACCAGTCTTTCACAGTAGCCTTCCCTCCACCTCCTTTTGAATAAAAGACTGTGAAGTTAGAGACCAAGTTTTTTTGTTTTTTGTTTTTGTGGTACGCAGGCCTCTCACTGTTGTGGGCTCTTCCGTTGCGGAGCACAGGCTTCGGACGCGCAGGCTCAGCGGCCATGGCTCACAGGCCCAGCTGCTCCATGGCATGTGGGATCTTCCCGGACCGGGGCACAAACCCGTGTCCCCTGCATCGGCAGGTGGACTCTCAACCACTGTGCCACCAGGGAAGCCCAAAGCCCAAGTTTTAATGTCTATCCAGGTGCTCAAGAACTGTGGTCCCTCTCCTGCCACCTCCTAGCGTGCACCTTCACTGTCAGCCCACTGCAGGTAGTTACCAGAAATGATTGGGATCCTCTAAACCCATTCAAACAAAACAATTAGTGGCTGCTAGGGAGGTTTGCAGTCCTACCAGGAACAATGCTACTTAATGAAATAAGCATTGCATTCTCCGACAGCAGTTCATGTCCCATGGCAAATCAGTTGGTGAGGGTCTCAGGTAGGCAAGTGTGTATGATTAACGTCACTGCAATTAGGAGTGGGCTCCTCTGCCTTGGGAAAGTGAGCTGAGGAGATGGGATGGAGTCTCCACTATGGGTTGCCGCTGTCGTCTACTGTGACTCAGCACTGCGTAGGACCTGGACTGCTCACAAAAGCTTGCCAGGCACTTTAAATGAGCAGGAAAGTGAGACATTCAAATTGCTGTGTTCTACATTGGGAGACTGGAAGTTCAGGGAAATGAAGCAAATTACGTAGTCTCTCAGGGCTGAGACTAGACCTCATATATTAAAAGAGCAAGCAAACAAACTGCACCAACCTATCAGGTAAACAGACTCCAAAATAAAAGCCAACTCATTTTCACACTTATAATATATGTCATCAGGGACCAGGCATTTCTGACAATTCACTCTAACTCAGTATTCACTTGGAAAGTGAGTATGGATGTTAGTTTTTTAAATTTAATTTATGTATTATGTATGTATGTGTGTATCTATTTTTATTTTCGGGTCTTGATCTTCATAAAAAATTTAATATAAGCAGTTTAACCAGTCTCTTAGAGATACCCTTTCTCCTTCCATTCTCTTCCTATCTGCACTCTTTATATTCTTTTCCATCTTCTCACTTTGTCTCATCTCTCCTCACTTCTTCTTCCCTTTTCTTTGCCCTAATATGGCCCTTTCTTACATATCCTTATTTTCTGTATTATTAGCTGGAATATATCTTTTGAAAAGATCAACACTCCCATCCCAAGACATCATAAAATAAACAGCTGTTTAATATGTACAATTTTGGAAGGAAGCCTTGACCTTAGCAAGCAAGTCCCTGATGTAAAGTGGAAAATGGAGGTGAGATGGGTCTCTCTGGGGCCCAGGCCCAACCAGGGCTCTGCACTCACAGACTCCCAGACACGCTGGCTGACTGGCTGTGTGATTAAACTCTGGTCCAGGAGATGCTGTACCAGCTGAAAAAGGAAAGCACATGGACTAACTGTGAACACAGACCAAAGAACACTTTAAAGCCTGAGTCATCTGCATCCAATTTGTTCAGAGGAGCAAGGAACAGAAGAGTGGCAGGTCTCAGCTGCTCTCCTGAAGGCCATTCTCATCCAGAGGTCACCTGTGGGGCTGGGGCCACTCCCCGGATGCCAGCTCTGTCAACCCTCAGACCAATGCTTAATTCTGTCCCCTCTTTCTTTCCAATAGATGGGGTGTGATGAGGAAGGAAAGATATATAGGAGGAAGTAAGGGCAAAAGGGGGACAAAGAAAACCGGGTGAAAACTGGGAAGAAGAAAAAGAGGCGAAATAGAGATATGGCCAAGGGAGAGGGGAGAAGGAGGGCAAAGAGAGGTGGGAAAAAGCGTGGATAGAGGCATCAGGCAGGAAGCCAGTAAGGCTGGAACTTTCCTTCTAGTCAAAAGTGTGCACAGCTGCACCAAGTGCACTGATCTTCTCTTTGGGATCTTCTTCATTTCCACTATTTTCTGTATTTCTTGTCTCCTCCTAAATGTGATTACACAGCCCTCCCCCGCCCCCACCTGGAAGCACTGCTTTGGCCGTAACGGCACAGAAGAATTAGGTTGCCCTGACTGAAACCGTGGTGCTCGCCCTACTTCTCACTTGGTTGACTTCTCCCATGAAGCCCTCATGGTGGGCCTCTTCCTATGTGGTCAAAAGCACTCACTGCCCCTCTGTTCATCTCTAGCTCCTGGTAACATAGTTATGGAAAGAAAGGGAAGATATCAATATTTATTGAGTATTAATCACTGGTCTAGGGATTTTATATATGTTGCCTCATAGAAATCTCATCAGAGTCCTACAAGTAGGTATTATTATTAGTCCTATTTTACAGATGATAAATTAATTTTGCACTGCTTCTGTGATTTGGGATGTATCCCTAAGACCAACCACGCTGTCTGGCTCATTATAGTTTCATTTAATGAATAAACAAATGTTTCCATTTCTATGACTGAGATAAGAATAGTTCATGGCAATGTTGTGAGGACACATGAATGTGAAATTCCTTTGAACCCTAACAACAGAAAGAACAATGATTGTTTAGGACTTATAGGTGTTGTTTTAAGGCCTTGCCATGTACTAGTCATTTAATTCCTCACTATAACCCTGCAAAGGTAGGATTCTTTATTTGGATTGTGCATATGAGAAATAAAGTAACTTTCCCAAGGTCATACAGCTAATAAATATGGAGCCAAGACACGAACTCAAGCAGTTTGACTCCATGGTCCTTGTAACCACTCTATACTCTACTTACACACTTACTGAAATGGCTGTTCTACATCATTTAGAATCTGCATAGCAGGAAACTTCGGTCTAACAGAGGCCAATGTAAGAAAAGCTCTTATCTGCTAAAGTCTCACTTATGTAGCAGGTTTCATACTATGTCTTTTATAGCTGTCTTTTCAATGCATATGCTGTCTAGAAGTCAACTAGGGCCTGCTTCCCTGCCCTCTGAGGTTTAGAGAAGATGAGCTTAAACCTCTAATTCCATACTTTGTGGAAGTTTAAAAATTTCAAATTCAAATTAATATTTCCAAAATTCCCAGGTGCTCATGGCCAACACTGACTTTCCATAACTCCATTTTCGACTACCACTATATTTCCTTAAAGGGCAATTCATAAATCAGAGCAGACTAAACTGTGGGCCTAATTTCCCCCCACTGAAACTCACAATATTCACCTTTCCAACCAACCATAAAACATGATTCCAAAATGACCTAGTGATTATGTCTTGGGGAAACTGAAATAAGTTTAAGTAAAACTGTCTTGATTGCACTGACACAAAATTCTTTCACAAAGCCATGCTCTTATTAATCACTTCAGGTGAGTCAAAGTAAACATAATCAATCAAACTTTAAGAGAAGAAATTGAAAGAAAATTCTTGGTCCAAAAATGATTGCTTTCCCTCTCTTTTTCCTTCCCATCATCTTCCTTCACTCCCTTCCCCATTCTCTCAGCAACTTTTACCCAAGAAGAACCACAGGCAGTGATGACAGCTGTGCTGGAGCAATTTCCCTCTATTGAGTTTAACCTCACGAGGACCATTTCAAGAGGACTGGATTGTATTTTGGATGACTCACAGATGTGTCGTGTATATAAGATATAATATATATTTCACTCACGTAAGAGCTGCCTCCTCTTCTTCCTGAGAAGTAATGAAATAATTAAATAGAACTGACCCCTAACCTGAACCTTCCCACCCCACATCTCCCCACTATGATACATTGCTGTTTCTCATTCCCTTCTGCTGTCCTGCCACCACACTGAAGTTCACACAACAGTGCTCATCTCTAGGCCATTTTCAATTAATTTCCTGAGTAAAATTTCACGAGACACTATCAAACCTTTTGCTAAAATCAAGATATATTACGACTACTCTATCCCCTTAGTCTACTAATCAAAAAAGCAATCAACTTTGTCTGGCATGATTTGTTCTTTTAAAACCCATAATGCTTATTGCTCATAATTCCATTATCTTAGATAGTATTTTTTTCCTCTTAATATTTGTTTCACTGTTTTAACAGGGATTGAATTACTAGATGGTAGTTTCTAGGATCCCTTTTTCCCTTGCTGCTTTGAAAGTTTGCTACATAATTTGATACTATCAACATAATGGTATTTCCTCATTCTGTTGCATCACAAAAGAATAAGAAAGGGGCTTCTAGGAGTCACTTGGTCAATGCCTTTGTTTCTTCACAAGACTCTCATCACCTTCCTGAACCATTCTTGACCACTATCCATTTTTCAGGATTTCCCAAACAGGAGAATCTGAGACCTCTTTTGATAACTGAATTAGTGATTCACAACCTATGCTTAGGAAGCACTTCCTAATTTCTCATCCAGGTTCCTTCTAAAGGAGGATGCTATGCTGAAGAAGGCATATATCTGATCCCGAGTTCAAATCCTGAGTGTGCCATTTACTAGCTGTGTGACTTTAAGTAACTTTATTTCTTTTTTTAATGAGAGAAAAATAAAAAGTTTTAAATAAAAACATTTTAAAATGTTATAGTTCTTTCATTTTTAATTACAAAAGAAATATATGAAAAATTCTAACGACACAAAAGTGTATTATCCCCTTGGCTCTCCAACCAAGATCCTACCCTCCAAAAGTAACTGGTGATAACAATTTGATATACATGCTTCCTGGATATTTTCTATACATAAATAAACACATATAAGTCAAAATGAGGTCATAATACTCACAGTACTTTACAACCTACGTTTTTCATTTAACTATATATCAATACATTTCCATGTCAGTACATATACCTATCCAAATTTTTTTCACAATAAGTATGTAATAATTTTGTAATTAATTATGTAATTAAATTAAATTTTGTAATTAGAGTTGTTATTAAATCCTAGTTAATTTGGCCCGTTCTTATTAACAGACATTTAGAGTAGCTTCCAAGTTTTCTCTATTCCAAATACTAATGACAACGAACTGTAATAACGTTAACACAATTAATGAAAATCAAGCGAGGGAAAGAGTGAGAGCTGTGAGACCATGAGAGTTGCCCACTACAGGCAGGCTGCTCCTTCCACTCCCTCTCCCCACAACCTCCCCTAATAGCAGAACTTGATGGGACAAGGATACTGGAGGTGGCCCCATCCTTGGTCACCTTGAATGATGGAATGGCACAAAGGAGCACCTTTCACTCACCCAATCTGAAGTTCACTGTGAAATTTTCTAAATCCTCCTTGGGCACTGCAAGCTGGAGTCTGGTTCATGCTGCTGCTTATACCCTGAGTGTCCTAGGGCAAGTCCTTTACCTTTTCTGGAGCTCAAATTGTTTATTTATAAAATAGTGATAACTTTTCTGATCATAACTCTCACTGCCATTTATTATTTACCATATGCCAAACACTGCCAAAAGAGAGCTTTAGTGTATTATCTTGTTTAATTTTCACTAAATCCCTTTGAAGTGGATGATATGACTCTCATTTTTAATTGGATTTTTAGGCTTATTAGTGAATTGCAAGAGTTATACACATCGTTTACATAATATATAATTTCTAAATATTTTCCACCAGGCTGTGGCTTATTTCATTTTCTTATGGTGTCTTTTAAGTACAAAAGTTTTAAATTTAGATGAGGTATAATTTATCAATTTTTCTTTTATTGATTGTGATTGTAGTGTCATACTGAAGAACTATTTTCCCAATTCCAGGTAAAAGATTTTATACTTTTTTTTTTTTCCTAGAAACTGTACAGTTTCAGCTCTCACATTTAGGTCTATATTCGTCTTGAGTTAATTTTTGTATATGGTGTGAAATAGGGGTTTAAATTTGTTTTTTTGTATATGGATATCCAATTATCCCAGCACTGTTTGTTGAAAAGACTACCTTTCCCGCATTGAATTGCCTAGGCACCTTTGTCAAAAATCAATTGATCATAAATGTTAGGATTTATTTCTGCACTCTCAAATCTGTCCCATTGGTATATATACCTCTCCTTGCCCCAATATCACACTGTCTTTACTACTCTGGCTTTATAGTAAGTTTTGAAAGAAGATAATGTAAATCTTCCAAATTTTTCTTCTTCTTTTAAAAAATGGTCTTATAGGACTTCTCTGGTGGCACAGTGGTTAAGAATCCACCTGCCAATGCAGGGGACATGGGTTCGAGCCCTGGTCCGGGAAGATTTCCACATGCCGCAGAGCAACTAAGCCCGTGCACCACAACTACTGAGCCTATGTGCCGCAACTACTGAAGCCCACACACCTAGAGCCCATGCTCCACAACAAGAGAAGCCACAGCAATGAGGCCCAGCCGCTGCAACAAAGAGCAGTCCCTGCTCGCTGCAACGAGAGCAAGCCCACGTGCAGCAACAAAAACTCAATGCAGCCAAAAATAAATAAATTTACAAAAAAAAATTGTCATATATATTCCAGGTCCTTTGCATCTTCATACAGATTTTAGGGTA
>NW_020175666.1:873477-884999 GCF_003031525.2 Neophocaena asiaeorientalis asiaeorientalis
GGAGGGGAGGGGAGGGGAGAGGAGGGGAGAGGGGAGGAGAAAAAAAAAAACCTGCTGGGATTTTGGTAGGGATTGCATTGAATTTACAGACCAATTTGGTGAGTAATGCCATCTTACACTATTGAGTTTTCCAATCAATGAAAATATAATGGCTCTCTTTTTATTTATATTATCCCTTAATTTCTCTCAGCAATGCTCTGTAATTTTCAGTGTGCAAGGCTTACACTTTTGTTAAATCTATTCCTAAGTATTTTGTTCTTTTTGATGCTTTTATCATTTGAATTGATTTCTTAATTCCCTTTGGGAATTGTCTGTTGTTAGAACATAGAAATATAATTAGTTTTTGTATATCAATTTGTATCTTGTGACGTTCCTAAATTCATTTTTTTGTTCTATTAGTTTTTCTTTCTTATGTAAAATCTTTTGGATTTTCTAAATAAAGGATCATGTTACCTGGTAATACAGAAAATTTTCTTTTTCCCTTTTCAATCTGTTTACCTTTAATTTCTCCCTTCTTCCCTCCCTCCCATCCTTCCTTCCCTCCTTCTCTCATCTTTCTTTCTTTCCTGTCCTTATTGCACTGGTAAGTTTCAATGTTGAACAGAAGTGATGAAAGCCTTGTCCACAATCTTGGGAGAAAGCTTTCAGTCTTTCATCAAGTATGTTGTTAGGTATGGGTTTTTCATAGATGCTGTTCATCAGGTTTAGGAAATTCCCTTCTATTACCAGTCTGTAGAGAGATTTTATCATAAATGGATGTTGGATTTTCTCAAATGCCTTTTCTGTTTCTATTGAGATGGTCATATTGTTTATGTCCTTTATCCTATTAATATAGTGTATTACATTAATTTTTTTGTGAATGTTAAACCAATCTTGTATTCTTGGATAATTTCCAGTTGATCACAGTATCATTCTTTTCATATGTTGCTAAATTTTATTTGTTTATTTTCATAAGGCTTTTTGTATCTATGTTCAAGACGGATATTGGTGGTTTTTTTCCTTGTGATGTCCTTTTCTACCTTTAGTATCTGGGAAAAGTGAGTGGTCTTATAGTGTGAGTTGGGGTGTTCATTCCTCTATTTTCTGAAAGAGTATATGAAAAGTTACCAATATTTGTTCTTTAAATATTTGCTAGAATTCATCAGTGAAGACATCTAGGTTTGGGCTTTTCTCTGTGGGAAGGTTTTTAATTACTAATTCAGGTTATTTACCTGTTACAGATCTCTTCAAATTTTTCTATTTTTTTTCTTGAATTAGTTCTGATAATTTGTGCCCTTCTAGGAATTTGTCCATTTCATACAAGTTGTTTAATTTATTTACAACTTACTGTAATATTGTAAACAATATTTACCATGTCCTTATATTCATTTAATTTCTTTAGGGTCTGTAGTGATGTTCGCTTTTGCTTTGCTGATTTTGGTAATTTGCTTTATCTTCTCTTTTTCCCCATGGTTAATCCAGTTAAAGTTCTGTCAATTTTATTGCTCATTCCAAGAACCAACTTTTGGTTTCATGGATTCTCACTACTGTTTTCTGTTTTCTATTTTATTAATTTCTGTTCTAATCTATATTTCTTTTCTTCTGCATGCCTGGGTTTACTTTCCTTTCTTTTTGAGACTTTTCTTCTTTTCTAACATAGGCATTTAAATCTATTCACTTTTCTCTAAGCAATTTTTTTAGTTTTATCCCCTAATTTTTAGGTTTTATTTTAATTTCCATTTAGTTAAACTTTTCTAATTTCCCTTGTTATTTCTTATCTTATGCATGAATTATGTGGTTAATTTCCTAATATTTGTGGATTTCCCAGATTTATTTCTGTTGTCAACTTCTAATTCATTCCATTGTGGTTGGAGTATATACTTTGTATGGATTCCATTACTGAGACTGTTTTATGGCCTCACACATGGTCCATCCTGGAGAAAGTTTTCTGTGCACTTGAAAGGAATGTGCATTCTATAGTTCTCGAGTAGAGTGTTCTATATTTGTCAGTTAGGTTGAGTTGGTTGTTAGTATTGTTAAAGTCCTCTATATCCTTTTCTGTTTATTGTTCTGTTCATTATTGGGAGGGGGTTATTGAGCTCTCCAACTAGAATTGTTAAAGTATCTGTTTCTCCTCTCAATTGTGAGAGTTTTGTTTCATGTATTTTGAGTTCTGCTGTTAGGTGCATATACATTTACAACTGTTATATCTTCCTGGTAAATTGACTCTTTTATCATTGTAAAATTTCCAACTTTTCCTTAGTAATGTTTCTTGTCTTAAAATCTTAAATTTTTCTGATATGAATATAGCTACTTCAGTTCTCTTATGGCTACTGTTTGCAAATATTTATTTTTCTACCCTTTTACTTTCAACCTATTTTTGTCTTTGAATCTATGATGTACCTCTTGTAGAAAGCACATAGTTGGATCTTGCTTTTTTATCTAGTCTGTCAATCTCTGTCTTTCGATTCAATGTTTGGGCTATTTACATTTAATATAACTAGTGATTTGGTTGTATTTACACTTGTCTTTTTGCTATCTGCTTTTTATATGTCTCCTGTCTTTTTAGTTCCTCTGTTCCTTCTTGACTGCCAAGTATTTTCCAATGTACCATTTAAAAACTTCTGTTGAATTTTTAAAAATGTTTTTGGAGCTATTTTCTTAGTGCTTGCTCGGCGTTATGCATCTGAACTTATCACAGTCTACTTCAGATTAATACTAACCTAATTCCAGTAAAATATAGAAACTTTGTTCAAATATAGCTCCTTTCCATTTCCTACCCTTTGTTCTATTATTGTCTTATATACTATATCTATATATGTGTAAAGTCAACAATATAGCTTTGCAATTGTGCATTTATATAATCTTATATCTTTCAAAAATGTTAAGAAAAAAATATTTATTGAGTCTTTTATATTAACTCACATATTTACTATTTCTGGTGTTCTTCATTTCTTCCCATGGATACAAGTTATCTCCTACTATAATTTCATTTCACTCTGAAGGTCTTACTTTAGTATTTATTGTAAGGCAGGTCTGCTAGCAACTGTGTATTCTAATTTTCTTCCCTGAAAATTGTTGATGGTCCTTTTGTTGTTGCTGTTTTGTTTTGTTTTCTTTCTTAAGTTAGTTAGTTTCTTTGTTTAATCACTTGGCTGAGCTACATCTGTGAAATCCATCTTCCCTATAATGTGTGGCTGCTGATGTCTCTGTTCAGTTTTTCTTTTTTTTAACGTTTTCATTTTACTTTTTATCCTGAATTCCTATGGGTCATTTGTGTGTAGCTTAGTGGTCTACAGATTTTTGGGCAGAGGATGTGCTCAAACACCTTGAACCAGTAAAACTTCTGTCTTTTGCCAATAGGTCTGTTTGTGGGTAAAAAAGTGCATTCAGTGCTTGGGCTGCTGATCTCTTTCATGTCTCCTCTGCATATATTCCCAGTCTTAGGGTTGACTAGAAAGTTGTGGCCGGCTTGGACTCTTTCCCATCTCCACTGGAAATATACATAGTCTCAATCATGAATGTGCCTGACCCAACCATGACAGAGTCGCAGGCCAGTTGAGTCATAGGTTTTCACTTTCACCTACAACACTGCCAGGCAAGTACTTTACCTCCTCCTCCAAATCAAGTGAGCCCCCTTCGAGTGTGGCACAGAAGCTGCTGGTCTTCACGGTGTACCCTACTTTGGCAGGACCTCTGTGTAGACTAAGTTAGGTAGACAGGAGAAGCACCAGGTCAGAATGCCACAGACTCCCACGGTTCTTACCTGGGGCTTATCTGCAACCACACACTGAAGGAAAGATAGAAGTTCAACAGTTTCTTCAGCACAAATGCTTCTCAGATTGTTAGATTCATTTGGCCAATATTCAGAGCACTCATATGGTTGTTTTTGTCAATTTAGTCCAGCTTTGGAGTTTCTTTTCAGGGAGATAATTTGCCAGTCCCTTCACTTGGCCATAGCTGGAAATCCTGCCTCACCTTGCTTCTCTGAACCTCATTTTGTTAGTCTGAAACATGGATATTCATTTTTCTGAAACTATTTTATGGGCTTATTGAGAGAATCATATAAGGCACAGTACGATAAGTGGTTGGCATAAAGTAAGCCCTTGGTAATCACTGACAGGGTCATTGTATACAGTTGGGTGGATTGTGCCCTGCACAAATGTGTTAAGTGGGGGGGAAAGGGGGGCTGAGATTCAGCTCATGTTCTGCTTGTCAAGTTATGAGTTTTAGCACTGGCTGCACACAACCAGAAGAGGCATTTTCTCCTAATTCCTTCACCCAGTGGAGGCAACTTCTTCAAATTCACACAGAGGTGCCATATAGCCTAGCTTGTCGCAGGGTTGCCTTACCTCCCCTTGACCTTAGCCCTTCTTGAGCAGGCTAAATCCTTTTTCTTGATCTGGTCCAACATGTTTACAGGAAAGCTCCTTGTCAATATCATGCCTTTTGGTCGTTTCTCCTCTATTTTCACTTTATTTTTTCTTTTCCTTTTCCAGGGTAAATGGACTCTATGACTCTATTCATGCATTTGTGAAAACATGGGTTTTTAAAAAGTTGTGGGCTGCCACTGCTGCTGATAGAGGTGTTGGGAAAAGTATGGCTAATTACATTTCCTGCAGAAGCTCAATATCTAAATCCCTCTGAAAGATATGACTCACTAGGGATCCTTCTTCCACACCATCCTAGCACCTGGTTCCCTTCTGAAGAACACTGACTCTCCATCTTGACTGTGACCTCAGGGACAAAGAAGCCAATTGACTCAGCTTATTTTTCTCTTACATGAGGTTTTAATTTTAAGTATTTCCTCTTGAAACAAAAGACTTCCAGAATTTGCCCAACTTTCTTGTTTCTCTAGCAAGCAATGTTTCTCAAATTTATCCCTGTACACATATCACACAAAAGGCATCAGGTCTGAATTTGTCTTTATCGGTAGGAGAAGCCTACTTCCAGTCTGTGTGTCAGCTAATCCTGCTGATCCTGCCTATTCTGCCTCCAGAGTTGTATATGTGAAGGATGCATTCGCTTTTGAAGAGAAATAGAAGTTGAGGAGGGAAGAGGGCCACAGGACACAAGGATAGAAGACAGACAGAAAAGGAAAAACAGAAAAAATAAGAGAAAGGGATGAAGCACTCATGTGAAGGCTAGACAACTGTCGTTGATCTCTGGAGGGTTGCCAAGCCCAAAGAATTGAGACTATTACCTTCTCCAAATTCTTCATTTTGAAACACTGATTATTTTGATTGCTCTATATTTTAATATGTTCAATGTTTTTGATGTAATTTATATTTAAAGACTAAATAGGGAAGAATCTGTGTTAAGAGCTTGGACATGGGAGGGATAGCAGCAATGCACTGATTCCCCCCACACTTGGCAGCTCCCTGAGTACATACCACTGTTGGAATGGATACCTTTGGGGTATAAATGCAGTCTCTTAATAAATGAAGAAAAATAATTCTTAGGAGAGGCGGAGTATATAGTCTCAGGAATGATACCTGAATAATATTTTGTACTTGTGTTAGTGCAAGCAATATTGGAGGGGAAGGTATTGAACAGGAGCATCTTATACCTTTGCTGCAGAAGCGAAGTTAATTCTACTTCAGAATGAGAAGACCATCCTCATTTGAAGCATTCGCATTTTAGACCATTCTAATTTTATTTACAAGGAGTAACTAATTCTTTATTGCCAGCATAATACTTCAAATACCTCTTCCATTGCTTCCCAGTGCAGAGAATGCCAATCACATCAGACAGAAGACAGGTGCCAAAGAGAAAACAAGTGCAGGTCGGGGTACTCCACAACAGAGACACAGGGAGCTGCCACACCATGCATGCAGCCAGTTTCATTAACAAGTAAGTCTAGTAAATCCAGCATACTTTCAAATAATAACAGCTTCCACAAAAATTAGCTAAGAAAGAACTGATACCAAATAAATATGTTTCGATTAATAAGCATGACTAGCAATTAGTACTAAAAATTCTAAAGCAAGAAGTGAAGAGAATCAAGACAGATCATAATGCTTTAGATAAGAAAAACCTAGACTCTTACGATAGCAACCAGGTAAAAGGTCCTTACCAATCCTTCAGTGGGAAAACTGGACACTAGATTTGAAACTGTGTACAGTCCTTCTCAGCAAATTCTTTTGTCACGTCAAAAAAGTCTTAAATATGTTATACAGGACACCTGGGCCAAATAAGGCTTTTAGGGTCAAGATTCTTAAATCAAGACAGAGCAGTACTTGCTTCAGACTGCTGTGGCTGGGATGGGCTATGTGGTACTCTGCTGTGCCATTTTCCTGTTTACAGAGTGGTCTCTTGTGCATCATCGCCATTCATTTTTATAACAAGTCAGGAAAGAGAGCCACAGAGATAAAATGACCCCCAGGTCTCTCTTCAACTTACATTAGACCAGTCTTTCCCCATCTTGAATGAGTAAAGATTATCTTTCCACTCTAAGTAGAATTACACTGTAGTTATCCCCATTCAAGAGAATTTTATTTTATTCCTCTTTGCAAGGTCTTGGCTTTCCCCCAATTCTCTTCAAGCATAAATTCCAAGCGGTTCATAGCTTTTCTTAAACAGAGCCCATATTTCTTTAAGATGCATCTTATCTGAATCATTGGATATACAGAAATCAGTGAAGCTAAAAATCCAGATAACACTAATAAAAAGCCTTAATAAAAGGAAGTAGAAAATCAGAAGGACAACTCCACATGCTCTTAGAGCCTATCTAAGAGCCTACACACTCAATTTACCAACTGAAAAACTGAGGCCTGAGTTTGCATGTTAGCCGAGGGCAGCCCACCACTCCCAACTCTCAGCACAATGCTCCCTACGTTTCTGAAAGGGCAGTTCTGGTTGCAGTAACCGGATTCCATCTTCTCATACTGATTGAATCGCTATGTAGCCCAGATGGCAAGCTTCATGCTGTGGCTGCCTGAGGCAGCACTCCTTGCCCTGGCCATCTGCAGAGAAGACATGGGTGAGAGTAGCCTTCCCCAGATCCTTCTGAAGACACTGCCCTTACCAGATACCACAGTGGATAGGTTGTGCCATGGAACAGAGGGAGTCTCCCCAGCATCACTGGTGTGTGCACGATGCCCTGAACTTCTGAATACTGTTAGACATCTAATGAGAGTAAGTCTTATATAGGAGTAGCCTGGGAAGCACGGTGTTTTATGAAGAGTTTGATATAATGGAAAAAATATGAAATTCAGTATTCAAAAACTGGAATTCAAGACCTGGCTCTGCCACATTCCAGCTTTGTAGATGAGCAACTTACTTCATCTCTCTAAGCTTCCATCTGTGGGTCAAGAAATACGCAGTGATTAATCTGCCTGCCAATGCAGACGACACATGTTTGAGCTCTGGTCCAGGAAGATCCCACATGCTGCGGAGCAACTAAGCCCGTGCGCCACAACTACTGAGCCTGCGCTCTAGAGCCCATGAACCACAACTACTGAGCTCATGTGCTGCAACTACCAAAGCCCATGCACCTAGAGCCCATGCTCTGCAACAAGAGAAGCCACCACAATGAGAAGCCCGCACACCGCAACGAAGAGTAGTCCCTGCTCGCTACAACTAGAGAAAGCCTGCATGCAGCAACGAAGACCAAACACAGCCAAAAATAAAGAAAATAAAAATAAATTTTAAAAAGAAAGAAATATTTAGTGAATGTCTATTTTATTCTGGGCACTGGGCCAGGCTCCTGGGACATCGTAATGAATGAAAAAGACCGAGTTTCCTCTCTTTGAAGCCTACTATTTAGCCTTAGTTTACCAACCTATACATTAGGGACACTAACACTACCTGTCTCATTGTTTTATGAGAATCAAAGGTAATCATGGATGGAAAATCACTTTGCAGACTATAGCTCTTTCCCGTTTCTCTTGAGACAGAGCCCAGGGCCTGACTGGCAGCCACTCACCACTGGCCCTGCATGTGTACTTTCACTGCATCGTCCACCTACCTCTCACTGGCGTTTCATAGCAACTGTCCTGGGCAGCATCACAGCTTCCTTCCACAGGGAGGTAGCCTCACCCCAGCTCCTCCATTTTGAGCAGTGAGCCTCTCCAGGTACTAGCCTGGGGTGTCTTTAGTCCTTCTTACCCACAGGAGCCAGACTCCCAGATGCAGCTGCATACTTCTAGCCTCAGCTCCTGCTGCTGCTCTTTCTGTTCCATTTCTGGTCCACAGAGATGTTTGCCCTGTTCCCTGTACAGGGGGAAGTCTACAGACTGCCTTCCCAGCAATAACTCAAAGGACGTCTTCTACAGTAACTACAAGGAAATGTGTGTGTCTCTAAGGCCCAGTCAGTCCTCTGAGCCCCGCTCTTTCCAGAATGGTGCCTCAAAAGCATATGACTTTTCCTCCAAAGTTCCTCAAGACCAGCAGTATTAGTTTCCTATGGCTGCTATTACGAATTATCAGAAACTTAGTGACTTAAAAAA
Organism: Neophocaena asiaeorientalis asiaeorientalis; assembly: GCF_003031525.2. Lineage (NCBI taxonomy): Eukaryota > Metazoa > Chordata > Mammalia > Artiodactyla > Phocoenidae > Neophocaena > Neophocaena asiaeorientalis. The sequence continues at coordinate 881,907 of NW_020175666.1, forward strand.
ATACAAATTTATTATCTTACAGTTCAGGAGGTCAGAAGTCTAAAATGAGTTGGTGGGCTATGTTCCTTCTGGATGAGATTCAAGGGCAAATCTATTTTCTTACTTTTTCTGGCTTCTAGAAGTTGCCTGCATTCCTTCTCTCATGGCCTCTTCCTCCATCTTCAACACCAGCAGCTGCTGTGCTGCCACTTTAAGTGGAACTGTTTCCCCCCCTTGATTTTAGGTGTCCCTTGACTTAGATTTTAATTTACAGTGCCATGCATTCAGTAGGGGATTACCAATTGTTGATTTAGGGAAGAAATATACGATTCAAAGAATAAGTGGAATTTAAAAATTGATACAAATAGCACATAATTAAATGATTTCAAATCTCTGTCTCTCTCTGACCTCTGAGTCCATCATCACATCTTCTCTGACTCTGGCTCTCCTGCCTCCCTCTTTCACTTATCAGGACACTTGTGATTCCATTGGGCTCATCTGGAAAATCCAGGATAATCTCACCTGCAAAGTCCCTTGTGCCATGTAAGGCAACATATTCATAGGTTCTGGGGATCAGGGCTTCTTTGGGTGGCCCTAATTTTATCTGCCACACCAGCCCACAGCACTATGCTGTGAACACTCCTCAGGCTTGCTAGCCTCTCAAGGAGCTCCTCTTCCTCCCCTCAAGAGTGCTATATAGGTTTCCAGAGGCAATGCCCCATCTTGATGCTGTGGTCTGAAGAGTGACTTGAGCCATGAGGGTGTCCAGCTTCCAGAACCCATGGCTAAATCTTTGGGAATGGGTATATCTCTTGAGGCTGGTGGGGATTTCTGTGGCTCACAAATTTTGTGCCAGGTATATGGCTATCCTTTGTATTGGATATGCCTACACCTAGTCTTATATCAGAGCAGGAAGTATCCTTAGTGACAATCTAGTCTAAGACTTTTACCTTACAGATGAGGAACCTACAGCCCAGAGAGGTAAAGTGACATCACTTATGGCAAAGTTGGGACAAGAGTCCAGGTCCCTTTTCCCACCAACTCTTGTCTTCCTCTCTCACTCCACATGCCTTGTGGGCAGGGTTGTTAAATTCAGCTAAGGAAGGGCACAATCTTCACCAGACAACCATAATCCATCCCTTCCCACTGAAGGCTTCCTATAGAAGGCAAAGGCAACACCCTGGAAGAGGCCCATTCTGATGGGGAGGCAAGAAATACTTCACCAGACACCCTGAAAACATGCCAACTCATTAAGACAAATCCCTCTCTGGAGCTCAAGGTCCAGCTGCCAGGTTGGCACCAGAATCTCATTAGTATGAAAGAATCACAAGTCACCGCTTGTTGAGGGGTCAAGATCTAAGTCCCAGTGACCTGATTGCTCAGGAGATGACAGACACATTTCTGTAAGCAGAACCAGGGAACTAATATGGCCTCTCATGGTGAGTTCCAGAAGAGGGGCAGGGATAAGAGGCTACAAATAGCCCCAGTGACCTTAGTATGATGAGAAGTTGTGTTCATATGAAATGCATGACTACCCAGAACCCTCCTGATACATCTGAAGGGGCAAAGATTGAATAGAAATAGGTCACGCTGATGTCACTCCTGCTTACATGCTGCACTTGGCCCCTGGGTACATTCCTGAGCCTTATGAACAAGTGGTCACCCTTCGTAACCCTTCAAGGATAAGCGGAGCAGAGAGAGGGTGGGATGGGGGTACTGTGGATTTGTGCGCAGACGTGAACTGCTGGTGCCCTGTAACCTACTCAGGCAGGCAGGAAGGCAACCTGCTTGTCCATCTGCTTGTCTATCTCACCCAAGCCAGTACAGCTGGATTCTTTGGTCGTCGTTGTGGCAGAAAATAGTTGACATGTTTTAACTTTCTTTTTTTTTTCTCAAAGAAGTCTAAAATAATTCAATAATACATAGCCTCAAATGAGAATTTTTTATCTCCTTATATTAAAAAAATAATGACATGTTTTTATAAAAGTAGTACATGCTTATGGACTCAAATTTGGAAAATAACAAGAGCACATAGGAGAGAATAAAAATCACTGATAACTGAGTCATCTAGAAATAACTTCTGCTACTATGTTAGTATATTTCCTTATAAGACTCTTTTTCTTATATACATATAGTTTTCTCTTTTACAAAACAAGTTATATAACACACATTGTTTAACCTTTTTAAAAAAAATCTAATAATAGGCCTTGAATACTTTCCCATATTACTAAATATTTTTATATAGCATAAATATAATGGCTGCATAATATTTAGGTATACTAGATTTTATTTAACTAAATCCTTATTGTTTGAGCATTTAAATGATTTCTAGTTTTTCACCATGATAAACACCACCCCCAAGATACGTTTTTAGATAAGCCAATAGAAAATATTTGGTTGCAACCCTGTTCCTCAGGCCTGCCAGGTAGTCTATAGAGAAAAATATCTTTTGATTCTTGATGGTCAGTTAGTACATTAATAGCACTTAGACAAGAAGTGATTCCTTTCCTTTTCAAACCATATAGATTCTGAAAAAAGAGACTAAATGGTCTTTGAAACTCAGAGAGACCACAAGAGCTAAACCTGTCTGCAAGGCCTTCTTGATGGAGAGTGCCCAGCCAGCGCAGCTCAGGACATGATAGACGAATAGACAGGGGGAAGTCTGCCCAGAAGGCTTCTTAAAGGACTGGAAAGGTACAGAGATATCAATAACTCTGGGGCTGGGTGACATGCCTTAGCAAACCCTGAAGTCCAATCCCATTTATAGAGGACAGATGTCCTGAGGTGGTCTCCAAAGTGTGTGCATGATTATATTTATTTTAATTTAAAGAAGAAACAAAATAAGCTTTACCAATAGTATTATACAGATAGAAACAAATATGTGCATATAATTGATGAATACATACATAGCAGGGGTGCTCAGAAATATTTTACTAATGGGGCATACGATAAAATAAAGTTTAGAGACCACTGCCTTAAACCAGAAACTTCATAGCAGACACGGTGAGCAGAATAGGAAGGGAGCTTCAGGGGAACACTCGACATAGATAGACAGTCCCAGTTTGGATCACCCCATTTGATGTAAGTGAAAAGAAAGGAACATTTTACTGCCCT